>NW_004955512.1:2220212-2267197 GCF_000276665.1 Chinchilla lanigera | reverse complement strand
GGCCGTGGCGCCGCAGCAGAGGCGCTCCCGAGCGGGTGAAGGCGGCTCGGTCAGGTGGCGCTGGGCGGCGGCGGCCGTGCCCTCCGCAGCTGAAGAAAATGGTATTCGAGTCGCTGGTCGTGGACGTGTTGAACCGCTTCCTGGGGGACTACGTGGTGAACCTGGACACGTCCCAGCTGTCCCTGGGCATCTGGTCAGGTAACGAGGCCGCGGCCCGCGAGCGCGCCGCCTCCGGGCCGGCGCTGCCCCCTGCCGCCGCGACAGGCTACGGAAGGCTGGCGGCGGCTGCGGGGAGTCGCCTTGGGTCCCCTCTGCGGGGTGGACCGCCGCAGCGGCCGGCGCCCGGGGCTGGGGTTCGAGTTCCGGCGCGGCGCCCGTTTCCTCCTCGCCCCGCGAGCTCGGTCCGGCGTCAGCACACCGCTGGGCTGGGTCTCGTCGCCGTCGTTCGCCCCGTGGTTTGTGACGAAGGCGCTAGAGAGCACGGCAAGGCGAGGCGCGGTGACCCAGGCGCCCTCGCGCCGCCCGCCGCCCGCCCCGAGTGCCCGGCTCCGCCTTCCGCGCCTGGGCTCGGCTGATAACAGACCCGAAACTCCAAGCACAGTAACTCCGGTTGCTTGTGGGTTTTGAACCCGCAGCGTGACCCAGGAGGAATGTGTTCTTTGTGCAGGGCTGTGGAGTTTCGTAAGCCTGGGTAAATTCATTAATTAAAAGTAAAAAGATGCGCCGTGCAGCATTTCAGACCTGCCAGTGACAAGGACGAACGCGCACCTGCGCTGGTTAGTGCTAAAGGACTGCAGCTTTGCTTTTCCCTTACCGCGTGCTCTACCTTATTTAGAGCTTTATTTTTAGTACATCCATGTTTTGTATTACACATTTATTTTAAGCATCAATTACAAATTAGACTCCTTTTGAAATGGATGTCCCAGGGCAAAGTTAAGGTTGTTTGTGTGAACAACACGTTGATTTTTAAAAGTACTTTATTTGTGGATAGGGACACACTGCCAGCCTCCTTCTAAAAGACTTGTTCAATGAGAGCCTTCTTTATGAGATAATATGAACAAGTTTGATTTTAAAAGAAAAGCATACCTCTTCTTACCAGGTACCATGATAGATGTGGACTACCAAAGTAGGAACGTAAGTGCGGAATAACTTGCAGATTGTATAATCCATGCTGCTTCTCAATTGTAAAGTGAAAATAAAATTTGTCTCCACAGTATCTCAAAAAGAAGCCTTTAAAAACTGAGTTGCGCTTTGATCAGTTGTGAAACATTGCTTCTACATTCAAGGTGGGGTTTGTGTAGAGTGTGATTTCTCAGCAAGTTCAGTTAAAGTTGATAAATTAAAATTCTGTCTTAGGTACAGGTCTGTTATGTCTTGATAAATGCTAAGGTACATATCCACCATCACAATAATGATGCACAAAAATTCCGTCAAGCCCCCCAGATTTCCTCCTCTATTCTTTTGTAATGGACTTCCACCCCACCTCCTGGCAGCCTCTCATCTATTTCCATTTCTGTTTCCATTTTGTCTTTTCCAGAGTGTCACATAAATGGTTTGTAGCTTTTGCGTCTGGCTTTTTAACAAAACACATGTGAAAATTATCCATGTGTTTCATGCTTCATTATTTCAGTCCTGTGTATTTAGATAGTGTTTAATCCCACGGATATACTGTAAATATTTGTCCATTTGGCAGTGGAAGGATATTTCATATTTTGGAAAATTTGAATAAAGCCACTGTAGCACTAATGTACAGGTTTATATTTGAATATATCGTATCAGGATTTAGTTACACTGCATCCACTGAGCAATTGCTGTGGTCACTTAAAAAATACTTCTTTAGTCATTCTGCTATGTATGTAGTGGTAAAGCTTTGTGGCTTTCATTTGCATTTCTCAATCCCCACTTTTTTGGCAGGGCGGGGAAGACAGGATCTAACTAAATTGTCCAGGCTGGCTTCAAACTTGTAATCCTCCTATCTCAACCTGCCAAATAGCTGTGATTACAGGCAAGTGCCACCAGGCCCAGCAAGATTTTCCATTTAAAAATATGGAATTTAGTGTTTTTTTAATGTAGTAATAAAATTATGCACCCATCGCTACTATAGCAACATCTAGACATCCCCAAAATAAGCCTCATACCTATTAACAATCACCTCCCCATTTTTTCCTGCTCCTATCCCTGGCAGCCACTAATTTACTTTCTTTAAAATGGGTTTGTATATTTTGGACATTTGATTTAAGAGGAATCATACAGCATGCAGCCTTTTGTTTTTGGTTCCTTAAATTATATTTCAGCGTTCTATATACCGCATTTTGTTTAATTACTTATGAATTGGTAGGCACTTAGGTTATTTACACTTTCCACAATGATGCCACTATGGACAGTCATGTACAAGTTTTTTAATGGACACATTTTAAATTCTCTTTAATATGTACTTAGTGAATTAGCTGGATCAGATTGTAATGCTGTTTAACTTTTTGAGGAACTGTCAAATTCTTTCCAGAGTGGCTGTTTTCTTATTGTTGATAGTTGAGAATTCTTTCTATAATGGAGGCAAATTCGTTATTAGATAATTTTATTTGAGGATTTTCCAACCTTTTTAGTCTTGTCATTTGCAGAGCATGTATTTTAAGTTTTGATAGTTTCTTTATCAAAAACTTCATTTACACTTGGTTAGCATATGAGAGACTGTGGGTTCAATTTCTATCACTGCCAAATTAAAAACAAAAACACTTCTTTTGCAAGTCATATGCTTTTGATGTCCTATTTACAAGATACCTAACCAGAGCCACAAAGATATTCTCCTGTGTTCTAGAAGTTTGAATTGTTTTTGATTTTTAGATATCTTTTTAAAAAATTTAATAGTACAAGTGTAGGTTTCTTACTGAAAAAAATTTTTTTTTTTTGCCTTTTTGAGACAGGGTCTCACTATGCAGTTCAGGTTAGCCTTGAGCTCACTTTGTAGGCCAAGCTGGTCTTGAACTTGAAAGGATCCTCCTGCCTCAGCCTCCTGAGTGCTGGGATTACAGGTGTGCACCACCGTGCCCCACTAAAAAATTTTTTAATAGTACATCCTGGTTACATTCCTTGTGGAGATTGGGTACCCATCGTTAACACATCTTAATTCTGTTCTTATCTCCTTCCCTCCCTCCATCTCTCAATCCTCTTTTGAATTTAAAAGAAAGATTTGTCTCCTTCCTTCCTATTTTATTTTGGTCTTTATATTTTGGGTTTCTCATAAAAGAGAAAGCACACGATATTTAAGCTTGTGTGTCTCATTCATTTCACTTAGCAATATGGTCTCATGGTGCACCTGTTTTCCTACATATGACTCAAATTTGTCCTTCTTTATGGGGAAGAAGTACTCCAGTGTTTGTAAATACATTTTCTTTATCCATTCATCTATTGATGGACATACAGGATGCCTCCAAGATAGAGGTATTATGAATTTTGCTACTGTACCTAGAAGGGGAATAGCTGGGTCAAATGGAATTGAACTAGTTGTAGTTTTTGAAGACTCTCATACTGATTTCCACAGTGGTTATACTAGGTTACATTTCCATCGCTGATGCAGACCCCCACATCCCCCAGCCTTACCAGCATTTGTTATTTGATTTCTGATGATAGCCATTCTTTCTGGAGTAGGAGGGAATCACCTTGTTTTTAAATTTGTATTCCTCTAATGGCCAGTGATGTTGAACTTTTCTTCATGTATTTGTTGACCATTTGTATATCATTTTTTGAGAAGTGTCTGATCCGTTTTTTGATTGGGTCTTTTATTTTTAGGGTTTTTAATTTTTTTTGAGTTCTTTGTATATTCTAAATGTTAGTCCTTTGAGGAATATGTGGCAAAATTTTTTTTCCCATTCTGTAGTTTGTTTCTTCCCTCTGTTGGTTGTTTCTTTTGCTGTGCAGATGCTTTTTAATTTGATATGATCCCATTTGTTGATTCTTTGTACCCTTTTTTGTGCATGTGGGGTTTTGCTGAGAAAGTCCTTGCATATGCCTATGACTTTAAGAGTTTTACCTGTTTCATCTCCTAGCAGACTGTTTTAATATTTAGATCTTTGATCAATTTTGATTTTAGTTTAGTACATGGAGAGAGATATACGGGTCTAGAATCTAGCATCAGTCGCTGCCTGTGGATAGTCAGTTTTCCTAGTTGTTGTTAAAGAGGCTACTTTTTTTTTCAAGTGTATGTTTTTGGGTCCTTTGTCAAAGATCAAATAGTTGAATGTGCTTGGGCTTGTTGCTGCATCCTCTATTCTTATCTGTAGTATCTGGTGTCTGTTTTTGTGCCAGTACTATGATGTTTTTATCACTGAAGTTTTGTAATAGAACTTCACATCTGGGATTGTGATGCCTTCACATTTCTCTTGTTACACAGGACTGCTTTTGCTATTCTGAGTCTTTTGGCTCCATATTAATTTTAGGATTATTTTCTCTCCAGTGCTGCAAAGAATATTGCTGGTATTTGAGGTTTTTTTTTTTTTTTTTTGGTCTTTTTGAGGCAGGGTCTCACTATGCAGTTCAGGCTGTCCTTGAGGAGCTCACTTTGTAGGCCAGGTCGGTCTTGAACTTGCAAGGATCCTCCTGCCTCAGCCTCCTGAGTGCTGGTATCACAGGCATGCGCCACTATGCCTGACTCTTGTTGGTATTTGACTGATACTGTGTTGAAAACTGTCAGTTTTGTGTGACCATTTTGACTGTATTGGTTTTTCCTATCCTGATCTTTTCGTTTTATTTCTTTCTTTTTTTTTTAATTTTTATTTTTTTGGTACTGGGAATTGAACTCTCAGGACCTTGTGCTTGCTAGGCGGGCACTTGTGTCACTGAGCTATATCCCCAGCCCTCCATTTTCTGATGACCTCTTTAATTTCCGTTTTTACTGTAGAGATCTTTCATTCACTTCTTTGGTTTGGTTAACTCCTATTTAATTTTTCTTAATGCTATCGTAAAAGATGTTTTTTCTTAATTTCTTTTTCTGTGAGTTCATTATTGGTGTACAGGAATGGTATTGATTTTTGTGAGTTGATTTTGTATCCTACTATATTGCTGAATTTGGTTTTTAATTCTAGGAGTCTTATTGGTGGAATTTTGGGGCCTTTTATGTAGAGGAGCTTGTCCTCTGCAAGTAATAACTTGTCTTTTTCTTTTCATATGCATATCCCTTTTATTCTTTTTCTTGCCTAACTGCTCTCACTAATGTTTTGAGTATTATGTTGAACAGGATTGACATTAGTGGACATCTGCCAACCTGATGTTGGCAGTAGGTTTGTCATAAATGGTTTTTATGAGGGCGTTCCTATTCAGTCGTTTTATCGTGAATGGATGTTGGATTTTGTCAAGCTTTTTCTATGTCTATTGAGATGATTATGTGATTTTTGTCCTTTTGTTTATGTGATGTATTACATTTATTGATTTGTGTATGTTGAACAATCTCTGCATCCCTAGGAGGATGCCTGCTTGGTCATGATGTATGATTATTTTGATGCTTTGTTGCATTTTATCTGCTGGTGTCTTCTTGAGGATATTTGTATCTACATTCATTAGAGAGATTGGCCAGTATCTTGCTGAGAATTTTTGCATCTATGTAAACAGATTGGCCTGTAGTTCTGTTTTTTAGTTGGATACCTCTCTGGTTTTAGAATCAAAGTAATGCTGGTTTCCATGAATTACTTTGGGAGTACTGCTTCTTTTTCAACTTTATTAAAGAGTTTGAAGAGTATTGGTGTTTGATCTTCCCTGAAGATTGTGTGGAATTCAGCTGTGAATCCATCTGTACTTGGGCTTTTCTTAGTTGGTAGGTTTATTATTGCTTCAATTTCATTGTCTGTTATTAGATTATTCAGGGTCTTTATATCTTCTTGGTTCAGTTTTGATAATTCATAATTATCTAGGACTCTATTTCTTCTGAATTCTCCAATTTATGGAAGTACAGGTTTGCAAGGTAGTTGTTCATTATCTCTGGTTTTCAGCAGTGTCCGTTGTGATTTCACTTTTTCCATTTCAAATGGCATTGATTTGGATATTTTCTTTCCCTTTTATAGTAAAATTGGCTAAGAGTTTTTCTATTTTGCATATTCTTTGGAAAGACCAGCTCTCACTGATTTTTTTTTTTCTTTTTTTTGCCTCAATTTCATTGAGTTTTATTCTGATCTTTATTAGTTCTTTACTATACTAGCTTTGGGTCTGAATTGTTCTTATTTTTCTAGGACCTTGAGGTGCATCATTAGGTTATTTATTTAGGCTCACTCTATTTTTCTGATGTGGACATTCATACCTATAAACTTTCTTGTTAGGATTGCTTTCACTGTGTCTCATAGATTTCTGTATGTTGTATTAGTTCTGTATTAATCAAACATTAATGTTTGATTCTAAGAACTAATTTTTTCCTTGATTCCTTTATGATCTATTAATTATTTAAGAGGGTATTTAATTTGTATCATTTCTCTCATTTCTGTGTTTTCTTTTGCCATTGATATCTAATCTCATTGTGCTACGAGCTGATAATATGCCTGATATAATTTTGATTCTTTTGCATTTATTTAACATGCTATATTGGCTAGTATGTGCCTGTTTTGGAGAAACTCCCATATGCTGCTGAGAAGAATATATATTCTGTTGTTGGATGGAACTGTGTAGATATTTATTATATCTGTTTGTTTGAAAGTTTTTTTCAACTCTGATACTACTTTGTTGATAGTATTTTGTCTAGCTGATCTATTTGTGAGAGTAGGTTATTGAGATCCCACACTATAATTGTTTTTGTGTTTTCTGATCTTTTATTTCCAGTAGTACTTGTTTTATGAAGCTGAACATGCCATTATTTGTTGCATATATAGAGTCTTTCACTTCAGGAAAAGAAAGATGGTATGATGTTTTTTCAACAGGACCCTAGAGAATGTCATATATTGCAGAAAACCCATTACATTGCCAGCCCTTAGAAAAGTTGGAAATGCATGTGCAGCAGTCTCAATGACCAAGGTTACCTAAGCAGCAGTTCCCTGTACTAATAAATATCAGGAAGATAATAGACATCACTTTGAGCACCTCTTGTAATTGTAGAGGCTGAAGGTAACTTGCATTAATCTCATGAAATCTCAATAAATTTAATATTAAAATACTTTACAAATTTTTCTTTCTGAAGTGTGTATACATGTTTTTGGTGGACTCTGTGTTAATAATTGTTATCTCTTCCTGTTGAATTGTTCCCTTGGCCAATATGTAGTGACCTGCTTTGCCTTTTCTGTTCAGTTTTGGGTAGAAGTTCTCTGTCTCAAAGTAGGATAGCTGTACTTATTGTTTTGGGGTTTCCATTGCATGAATATTATTTTCCATCCTCTGCATTTTAGTCCATGAATTTCTTTTTGGGTTAAATGTGTTTCTTGTACACAGAGTACTGTTGGATTTTGTTTTATTGATACATTCTGCTAATCTGTTTTGGATGGGGCAGTGGTGGGGAACCTCTGGCACATATGCTGCAGCAGGCTGTTTGTATCTTTGAAAGCTCGAAAAGTCTCGCCATCACTGGAGAGTTTAGCCTACTCACATTGAGCATTATTACTGATAGGTACTCTGTATTGGCTTATCGCTGTCATTGAATTATTTTCCTGTTGCTGATTGCCTTTCTTTTCCTCCTACTTAACTGCTTACCCTCTGTGGTGCATTCGTCTTTTCTTTTTTCTTTTTTTTGATACCAGAAATCAAACTCATGACATCAGGCTTGCCAAGCAAGTGCTTGTGCCGCTGAGCTATATCCCCAGCCCCTATATTCGTCTTATTAGACCTTTCTTCTCCAAAGAATGTCTGTATGATAGAGTTATTATTTGCAACACAAAAATACCTCTAATTTATAATCCTCTCTGATTTACTCTGTCTTGTTTGGTTTCTTCAAAATTATATCATTTGGAAAATTTTTACTTTTTGTTATGACATCTTTGTGTAGCATTAGAGTTCTTGTTTAAACTTGTTTATTCTGGTTTTAAAATACTAATCTTCTAGTTGTTTTCTTTTTAAGAGATTTGTGTTCAGTAGCCATTTACTATAAACCCTTGTTATACCAGAGGCTATACAAGAAGATGAAGAATCAGTCAGCACAGTTCCTGATTTTAAGGAGTCATTCTTTTGTGGAAGGAGTACACTTGAGAACTCAACAAATTTTTTTCTTGCACTCTTGGGCTAATAAAATCCTAGTGCCTTAACTATTATTATTACGTCCATATTCTAATGTGCACTCAGACCTTTTCAGCTGATGAAACATTTTATTATGAAAATGGTTAAAATGTACATCAATGTTAAGAGTTTCTTTATTTTAAAGAGAAAACTAGCAACAAAGATAAAAACAAAGCAAAAACAATAAAAATGATACAGAATTTTAAAACAAGATGATGGGAAATTAGCAATGGTTGTTATATTACATATTGTTATCTTCAACAGAGTTGCTCAGATTACATGTAAGAATGCAAGATTGATCAAACAATTAAAGAGAATAAAAAATAATTTAAAAAATTAGAAATGATACAGAGTTTCACTAATCAAGATGGTAGGAATTCAACAATGGCTGTTACATTGCATATTGTTGTCTTAGATTAGTTGTTCAGAGCATGCAAAATTGGTCAAAAAAAGAGATTTAAACATTAATTGTTCCTTTCAATAAACCAATAGATATTAGCGGTTCACTTATCACAGCTATCCTTGTATATACATATGTTTTTTCCCTTTCTTTTTTTTCTCCTTTCCCTCATCCCAGGTGTACCTTCCCTTTGAGAAATAATGTTGAGTTTTTATAGTTCACAGCCATGTGCTTACTATCTAGAGATTCTACTATATAAGAATAGCCTTATTGAGGTATAATTGATATTATAAAAATCTATAGTATTTAGTTTTTCATTTAAAGTTTATAATTTCATATGTTTTGGCATGTGTATGTACCATCAAACTTCCATGAGCAAAATAACTAATTTTTAATATTATAATTATATTCACTGTGATATTTCCATGCATCCCTGTGTTGTGCCTTGATATGCCTACCCTCCCTCTGCCCTCCCATACTGTCTCCTTTCTCTCCTCTCCTTTTGTTCCCTTTCCTCTTCAGGTTATTTTGTTTTATCTTATTTTTTAAGTTTTTGCTATGTCTGGCTATTTCATTTAACATGATGTCCTCTGGTTCCATCTGTTTTTCTGCAAATGACATGATTTCATTCTTTATGGTTGGATAGTACTTCATTGTATATATACCATATTTTCTTCGTTTTTCTTTTAAGGGGCGCTTGACTGATTCATTTCTTGGCTATTGAAAACAGTGCAGCAATAAATATGGGTGTGCAGGTTTCTCTTTTGCATGCTGGCTTCATTTCTTTTCGCTACCACCCAGGTGTGATATAGGTGGATCATACTAATGTCAGAGAAATCTATCTCCTGAACTGTTAGATGTCATACGTGCTGAGTTCATGGTTCCACAATATTGAGGAATGAAGTCTTGAACCAGAGAAAGAAGTTATGGGAGTTTCATTGGAAATAAGGGAAAGAATAATAGGTCCTGGATTTTTAGGAGGGGTCTGGAATGAGCTGGCCATCAAGGCCCTTTGTCAGGGGTAATTTATACGGCAAAGTCATAATGGAGGTACAGTGTGGGTCAAACCATAGTCACCCTGTAGTATGGGATTAAAAGTATAGCTGCTTAGGTAATGTTGATCCAATAGGGAAAAGAGTCATTATATCGAAAGAATAAAGGCATTTTGGGGAAGGGATGGGTCGAGATGCTGGTCATCCAAATGGTCTGGGCATCTGATTCCCAACTGGACTTACTGGACCAAGTGGTGGTAATTACAGTGTAATCTCAAGTTGCTGTTTATCCTTTAGGGAGGCATGCAAGCCTGGCCATTGCATCTCCATCTTGTCCCTCCAGCCACAATTCTGCTGTCTTTATTTTTGTGCTGATATTTTGAGGGCCCAATCCTGCTCAGTGTATTAATTTCTTTTTTGGTTTTATTTTTGTTTTTTGGTGTTTTTGAGGCAGGGTCTTGCTATGCAGTTCAGGCTGGCCTTGAGCTCACTTTGTAGCCCGGGCTGGTCTTGAACTCACAATGATCCTTCTGCCTCAGCCTCCCAAGTGCTGGGATTATAGGCAAGCCCCACCACACCTGGCTCTGTGTATTAATTTCTATCTAATTCAGCTGCCTATAATAATATGGTAGCTCTGTTTTCATTTTCTGAGGACTTGCCATACTACTATTCTCAGTGGGGGTTGTATTAATTTACGTTTCCACCAAGAGTATGTAAAGGTTTCTTTTTCTCTACATCTTTGGTAGCATTTGTATTTTGTTTTGTTTTGGAGAATGGCCACTGGGGTGAGAAATCTCAATGTAGCTTTGATATGCATTTCCCTGATGGTTAAAGGTATTGAGCATTTTTTCATATATTTATTGGCATTTGTACTTCTTTTGAGAAGTGTCTGTTCTGTTCATTTGCAAATTTTTAAATTGGGTTACCAATGTTATGAAGTTTTTTGAGTTTTTTATATATTCTGAATATTAATCCACTATCAGATAAGTAGTTGGCAAAGATTTTATTCTGTTTTGTCAGTTGTCTATTCACTCTGTTTCTTTTGCTGTATAGAAGTTTTTAAATTTAATGTGAACCATTTGTCAGTTCTTACACAGTTTTTTTGCTTGTTGATTTTATATCACGCCACTTTTCTAGATTCATATTACTGACATAATTCTAATTAAAATGTGTGTATGCATTGATACTGAATTATAACTGCAGAAATAAAAAATTCCAATAAGTGATATTTTGGTTAAACATTCATGGTATACTATGCAGAAATAGGTAAATTCTGTTTCCTGTTACATACGTTATTTGTGAATATGCCTAGTATTATACTTAGGAATGAAATGTATTTAACTTTTTAAGATGAAAATGTTTGAGTGTTTCAAGTTTATTTTTATTATCTTTTTTAGGAGCTGTGGCCCTCAAGAATCTTGAAATTAAAGAAAATGCTTTGGTAGGTTTTGACTATGAGAATTTGTAATGTTAGTACAGTTGACTATGGATGCTTTCTCCTGATGCAGTTTTCCACCTTAAATTATTTAAGTTTGAGAAAATTTTTTAGAAGTTACTTTATAAAATGTGAATTTTGAAAATTGAGCTTAATTTCCTTAGAAGCATAGTTTCACAGTATATTTTTTCCTGTTTAAAAATATTTATGGTAGTTTTATTTATTTCTGTATGGATTTATTTTTAGTGATTAGCTTAGCCTCTAGTTGTTTTCAAATTTTGTTGCTTAACACCATTTTGACATGTTCAATTCAGTTTCATGAATTGATCCACAACTTCGTGTAATCCTCACAGTACTGACTTTTATAACTTTTTCACATCTCCAAGAGAACCTCTATAATGTTTCCATTTTATTTCTTCATAGACCCTGGGCATTTTTCTTTATTGCAAACTGAAATTTTCAGTCCCCTTTTCTTGCCCACACAAATTTGCATATTATCAGTAGCACATATTAAATCTTTCTTTTTAATGGCTGACTAATATTTCACTGTGTATATATAGTGCATTGTGTTTCCTCATTCAGCTTTTCACATACACTTCAGCTCTTCCTGCCTTTTGGCTCTTGTCAGTAATGCTGCGGTGAGTATTAGTGTGCTGAATATGTTTCAGACCCTACTTTCGTTTCCTTTGGTTACAAAACTACAAATAGAGTTACTCAATTACATGATAACTCTATATTTAACTTTTTCAGGAATCACAAGTTTTTCCATAGCATTACCTCCTTTTATGTTCTTTCCAGCAGTGCACAAGGGTTCTGATTTCTTTATATTCTCCAAATCTTCCAACATTTGTTATCTTTTGCTTTTATTTGGTAACCACTATTCTCATGAGTGGGAAATGTTATCTGATTTTGATTAGTATTACCCTAAATGCTAGTGACATTTGCCTAATGACTGGTGATGTTGGGTATCTTTTGACATGCTTATTGCCAGTTCTGTATGCTCTTTGCAGAAATGTTTTTTAAGTCCTTTGACATTTTTAAATCAGGTTTTGTTGTGTGGTTGAATTTTTGGAGCTTTGTGTGTATTCAGCATATTGATACTTCACCACATATATGATTTGCAAATGTTTTTTCCCTGTTTCAAAAGTTTCTTTTACTCACTTTTGATAGTGTCATTTTATGCACACAATTTTTAACTATATAAATAATTACATAAACATTTATAATTTTATAAAGGGCAATTCATCTACTTTTTGAAATTGCCTAGCTTTTGTTATCATTTCCAAGAAATAATTACTAAATTTGATGTTATGAAGATTTCTTTTTATGTTTTCCTCTGTTTTATGGTTTTAGCTCTTTTTTGTAGTTTTGTAACCATTTTGAGTTTTTTGTGGTACTAGGGGTTAAACCCAGCCCTTTTGATTATTTTGAGGCAGGATATAGCTAAGTCATTAACTTGCCCTGGCTGAGCTCAAACTTGTGATTCTTCTGCCTAAGCCTTGTAGTGTATGGAGATTATAGGTGTGCGCCACCGTGCCCACCTTTAATTTTTACAGATGGTATAAGATATAGGTTCAACCTCTTATCTTTGCAAGTGATGCAACTTACGCAACTGATGTCTACTTTTCCTAGCACTGTTTATTGTAAAGGCTGCCCTTTTTGACCTTGAATGGAGAGAAATAGTTTTTAAAAAATTCTTTTTTTCAAACTGAAATTTACAAAATAAAAGTTTTAATTCCTTTAGAAACAGAAACTGACAGAATTTCTCACCTCTTCTCTTTAAAAAAAAATAAAGATGGTAATAATTCTCATATGGATAGGTTTTTTTGATCAGTATTAATGTAGACCTTCCATTTTAAAAAGAGAAGTTTTTGAATTTTATTGACTTGAGAATACTGCAGTTAAATTCTTATAAATTTGAGTAAGTATTGAAGAATGTGTAAGGTAATTTAAAAACCCTTCAGGTAATTTTGGGAAGAAAAAAGTAGTCATGTGTTGCTCAATTTTATATATACTAATGCTTTACATATTTATTTACTTTTTTATTGTAGAGTCAGCTGGATGTGCCATTTAAAGTTAAAGTTGGTCATATAGGTAAGCTATACTTCTGGAATGTTCTTGCTGGACATGCAACCAGGATAATCTTTATAATATAAACTTTTTAATGGTTCTCAGCCTTAATTTAAAATACAGTAATTGTGTTCATCTTAGATAGAGCTTGTGTAACTTAAAAAATATTGTGAGGTTCATATAGTCCTTGCCCAACAACACCTGATACCTGTGTGATGAAATAATGACACATCTCATTAAATGTTAAAATTGAGTTGAGTACCAAAGCATTATACCTAACACAGGCCTTACCAGTCTCAATTTTGTAGGTTTCAGATTACTTACCATTGCAGTTTTGATTGGTACCAGACATGTGGCATAAAGAGCATGGTCTGGACTATCTGGGCACTGTGGCCAGGAGTCAGTCTGAAAACTTGTGTCTGCTCTGGAAGTTTTTCTGGTTTTCCAGAAGTCACTTGCTGTTTTTTGCTTTGTGTTACTTTCTCTGTGTTTATGGTTTATACTTTATGTATATTGACTGGACAGAAACTGATTGAATGTGAGATTTTGGTATATTTAAAACCTGTCAGCATTCTAAGCTTTTTATAGTTTTATTGTTTCAAATATCAGGGAAGATGATGCTTAGCTGAGATTTTGAAATATTTTGTGTTTTCTAGTCAGATTTGTAGATTATTGAAGCTAGCAATATAATGGTGCCATTGGGACATTGGTATTCTAAAAGCTTACCTAAATCTTGTGATGAAGCTCTTTATAATTTTATATACTGTACTAATAGTTGGTATTAAACCGTATGCTACAAAACGTTTTCATCCATTGTGTATAAATGCCGTATTTTTTTTAATCCATTTGTCTGCTGATGTGCATATAGGCTGCTCCCATGATTGAGCTATTATAAATTATGCTGCTATAAACATGGGTATGCATGTATCACTATAGTAGGATGTCTCTAACCCTTTTAGGAAGATACCTAAAAGGGGAAAAGGTGTGTCAAATGGAATTTCTAGTTTTAATTTTTTGAGAAAGCTCCATATTGATTTCCATAGTGGTTGTACTAGTTTACATAATAGGAGGATTTCTTTCTCCCAACATCCATACTAGCATTTGTTATTGATTGATGATAGCAATTCTACCTGGAGTAAGGTTGAATTTTAATGTTTTAATTTGCATTTCTCTAATTATCAGAGATGTTGAGTATTTTTTTTTTCCTGTATTTGTCACTTGTACTTCTTCTGAGACATACCGATTCATTTCAGCTACACATTTTTTGAATCTTTTCTTGGGGCAAGGTCTAATTTGTTGTTTATATATTATAAATTTTTAGTCCTTGGTCCAAGGAATAGCATGCACAATTTTTTTCCATTCTGTTGGTTGTCTCTTTACCCTGTTGCTTGGTTTCCTTTGCTGTACAGAAATTTTAAAATTTGGTATGATCCCATTTCTTGATACTGCTTGGTACTATTTCTTGTTCAATTGGGATTTTGTTCAGAAAGTCCTTTCCTGTGCCTGTATCTTCAAGAGTTTTGTGTATTTTATCTTCCAACAGATTGTTTGTGTTTTAACATTTAGATCTTTGATCCATTTTGATTTTAGTTCAGTACATGATGAGAGATAAAAAGGTCTAGATTCAATCTTGTGCCACTAGGTAGCCAGTTTTCCCAGCACCATTTGTTAAAGAGGCTATCTTTCTTCCAGAATATGTTTTTGGTTCCTTTGTGCTTGTGGTTATTTGTCCATCCTCTCTTCCATTCCCTTGATCCACATGTCTTTGATTTTACCAATACTGTGCTGTTTTTATCACTGTAGCTTTGTAGTATGATTTGAAGTCTGGGATTGTGATGCCTCCTCCTTTGCTGTTATTTCCCAGGATCGGTTTTGTTCTTCTGGGTGTCTTCTGGCTCTGTATAAATTTTAGGATTGTTTTCTCTACTTCTGTGAGAAATGTTATTGGCCTTTTCACTGTGATTGCATTACACTTATATAGCAGTTTTGGAAGTATGGGCATTTGGACAATACTGGTTCTCCTTTTCTAGGAACAAGGTATATCTTTAAATTTTCTGATGTCATCTTTGATCTGTTTTTTCAGAGTTTTCATTGTGGAGGTCTTTGGTATTTCTTTTTTTTTTTTGGATCTATTGTGAATGGTATTGTTTCTCTAGCTTCTTTTTCAGTGAGCTCATTATTGGTGTACAGGAATGATATTGACTTTTAATTAATCATGAGTGTTTTGGTGGATTTTCTTTTGGCCCTTGTATGTAGAGGATCATGTCATCTACCAATAATGATAATTTTACTTCTTTCTTTCCTATATATACCTGTTTTTACTCTTGCCTGATTATGGTGGGTGGTGTTCTGAGAGTGGTGAAAATGGACATCCTTGACTTGTTTCTGATTTTAGAGAGAAAGTTTTTAGCTTTTCCCCCATTTAATATGATGTTGGCTGTTGGCTTGTCATACATGGCTTTTATCAGGTACAAGTAAAGTCCTTCTTACCATTTTTCTCAGAGTTTTCTCATGAAGGATGTTGGATTTTGTCAAAGGCTTTTTCTGCATTTATTAGGGTGATTATGTGATTTTGGTCCTTGCTTTTGTTTATGTGATTTATTGACTTGCATACAACATTCTTTTCAGCACATAGGACCTTATTCAAAATAGAACACATACTAAAGAAACTAGAATCACATTTATTGATTTGCATATGTTGAACTATCCATGCATCCCTAGATGAAGCATACTTGATCATGATTATATGATCTTTTTGATGATTTGTAGCATTCTGTGTAATGGCAAAAATTCCCTGGCATAAATTGGTCTGTATTCTGCAAGAGACTGACTATATTGAGAACAAAACAGAGTTATTAATTTGAGGCTAGCCACCCTTCATCCCTGATTTTCAAATCAGGGAAGTGGGCACCTGCGAGCTGTGATTCAGATCCTAAATAGGTTTTGGGTTTCCATGGTTACAAATTGGGATGTTACATGCTCTGACCCCAGTGGCCATATGGTTTTTCTTTTATCTTGTGGGACCCCAGGTCAGTTGCCGGTCACATGTCTAACCATGATAGATGTTTCTCCCATTATGTTCCATTTGTCTCCTTTTTTACAACTTATGCGTTCCTTTAGGGTTACCATGTTTACCTAGGGCCAGAAGGTGGAACTACCCAGGCAGTGTCACGGAGGGTTACCTACACCTGGGCGCCCTTGTCTCAGAGAGACATTCCAGTTTGACTAGGGGATTAGCTCTTACAATGTCCCGGGAGGCTTCCGAAGGCACCACTTAGGCTTTTACTAAAAGTATTTTATCTAAAATAATATGCTATGATTCATTGTCCCTTACAACTGTTTGCCTGTATATTATTGAGGATTTTTATATCTATGTCATTGAAGTGATTGGCCTATAGTTCCCTTTTTGGTTGGGTCTTTTTCTGGCTTTGGGTCAGGGTAATGGTAGCTTCCAGGAATGACTTTGGGAGTACTTCTTTCCTTTTAGTTTCATTGAGGAGTTTGAGGGGTATTGGCTTTAGGTCCTCTCTAAGTTATTGTAGATTTCAGCTGTGAATACATTGGGTCCTGGACTTTTCATAGTTGGAAGGAGTTACAGCTTCCATTTCATTGCCTGCTATTGGATTATTCAGGATTTTTATATCTTCTTGGTTCAGTTTTGGTAATTCATGCCTAGGAATCTCTGTATTTCTTTTGAATTGTCCAGTTTATTGGAGTACATGTTCTCAAATAGTTACTAATCTTCTGGATTTCAGAAATGTCTGTTGTGATTTTGTCTTTTTTGTTTCTTCTTGTATTGATTTGGGTCTTTAGTTTCTTTCTTTTGATAAGACTGGCTAAGGGTGTTCTGTTTTGTTTACTCTTCCAAAAATTGGCTTTCAGTGTACTGATATCCCCTACCCCCTGTGTGTGTGTGTGTGTGTGTGTGTGTGTGTGTGTGTGTGTATGTGTGTGTGTGTGTATGTATGTAAATAATTTTTTTGGTCTCAACTTCATTAATTTTTATTCTTTATAATTTCATTCCTGTACTAGTTTTAGATTGTTCTTGATTTTTTAGGATGTTGAGGTGCATCATTATGTTATTTATTTGGGTTTGCTCTGTTTTTCTGATGTGGGTGTTCACAGCTAGAAAGTACCCTTTTAGAACTGCTTCCTTTGTGTCCCAAAAGTTCTGGTGTGTTGTAGTGGCATTATCATTTGATTCTAGGAATTAAGTTCTTCCTTAATTTGCCCTGTGTCCCACTGATGATATAACATTGTTTAATTTTCATGTGTTTACATATTATCTGTGTTTTCTTTAGTCATCGATTTCTAGTTTCATTGTAGTATGATCTGATAATATGCATGGAATAATTTCAGTTCTTTTGCATATACATAAGCATGCTTCATGGACTAGCAAGTATTCTGTTTTATTTTTTATTTATTTTTTTTTTTGTTGTTTTTTTGTTTTTTTTTCTGGTACCAGTAGTCAAACTCACAACCTTGCGCTTGCCATGGAGGTGCTGTGCCACTGAGCTAAATCCCCAGCCCTATGTATTCTGTTTTATATAAGGTGCCATGTGCTGCTAAGAAGAGTCTGTATTCTGTTGTTGGAATACTCTAGATATCTATGAAGTTCATGTATTGCATGGTTTGGTTCAACTCTGATATTTGTTGGTTGTTTTTTGGTTGAGTTCATCTATTTGTGAGTGTGATATATATATAATTGTCTTCACATTTATCTGATTTTTTATGTCCAGGGGTCTTTGTTTTGGGACACACAGTTGTTTGGTCTGTGTTATGGTTTGTGTCTAGATGTCCCCCCCCCGAAACTTCATTCAGTCATGGGGCAGGCTTCTAGAGTTTTTGATGGATTCATGTTCCAATGCTGGGATTATGGGTGTGCATGCTACACCCTGCCTGGGGTGGGAAGCCTGCATACAGTATAAGGGAGGGAAAGAGGCTTGCTCTGTTCCTCCTCTTTCTGCTTTTGTTGCTTTTGCTGTTTTCCTTCGCCATGAACTATTGCCCTCTGCTATGTGCCTCTTGGCCTTGGAGCCAGCCAAGTATGGACTGAAACTTCCACAAACTGTGAGCTGAGTAAACCTTTCCTCCTTTAACCTTACATGTCGGGTGTTTTACCTCAACAGTGAGCAAAAACTAACTAAGACAGTGCATATATGTTTATAAATGTTATCTGTCCCTGTTGAATTGTTCCCTTAACCAGTGTGTGGTGATCTTCTTTCCTCTTCTAATCAGTTTTGGCTTGAAGTTGACTGTGTCTGAAAACAGGTTAGCTACACTTGCTGTTTTGGAGTTCCCATTGCGTGGAATATTGTTTTCCCTCCTTTGATTTGTAGTGTGTGTTTCTTTTGGATTAAATGTGTTCCATGTATACAGCATATCATTGGATTTTGTTTCTTGATCCGTTCTGCCTGTCTTTTTATTGTGGAGTTTAGCCCATTCACATTAAATGTTACTGCTCTAAGGTATTAACTTATTCCAATCATTATATTGTTTTCCTTTAGCTGATCTTTTTGAACCTCACTCCCCAGCTGTTCACCCTGCATGGTGTATTCATTCTATTAGACTTTTTGGCATTGTTGGCTTCATTTTCTCAGTGATATCCTTCAAAAGTTTTGGTAGTGCTGGTTTGGTTATCATGAATTTTTTAAGGTGCTCTTTATCATTGAAAGACTTTATCCATCTATTTTGAAAGCTAATTTTGCAGATTGTATGTCTGGTTTAGAAACCTTTAAGGTGTGTCTTGAGAAATCTGCTGTTATTCTAATGTGTTTACCTTTGTGAGTGATTCATTGCTCTTCTCTGATAGCTTTTAATGTTTTTGGTCTGTAATGTGTTGGATCAGTTTTTTGTCTGTAATGTGTTATGGAGAAGTTTATCTTTGACTGTGGTTATTTGGAATTCTGTATCTTTCACTTATGTTTAATTCTTTCTGTATTTGGAACATAATATGCTATTATTTCTGTAAACTTTTTTATGCTGTGTTGTTATTTTTTACTAATTTCAGTTAATCTTACTCTTTGTATCTTCTGGCAGTTGTATCTGTTTTTCATATTTTTTTTTCTTGTTTTTAAAGAATCTCTGAATAATTGTTTTCAGAGACCATCTTTGGTTCTTTCACTCTGTCCTCATGTGGGTCACTTCTGCTGCCCATAATTTCAGTAGAATTTTTAATATCCTAGATTTCTGTCTGAAACTTTTCCATGGACTCACAATTCTTTGCTAAACTAGTTATTTATGTTTTGTGTGGTTTTGTTTAGCTTATCTAGTTTCTCTAGTGTCTAATTTAATTGTGATGATCATTATTAAATCCATTGTCTGTTATATCTTCTTTGTACTCACAGAGCACCTTATTGATATGCTTTTTTAATCTCTGTTATCCTTTGGAATAATTTGTGCTTATGGCTTTCGATTTCCTCCTCCTTGATTCCCTGTGAATGAGGTTTAGGGAAATTGAGAGTTTTTGAAGGCATTTTGTTGCCTTGTTGTCTGATGTTTCCATTGTTTTTCTGTTTTGCTTTGTGCTGAAATTTGTGGACCTTATATTGGAAAGACTTCGTTGCTAGTGTAGAGATCCTTTTAGTTAGTGTCTGCTTTTCATTGATGCACTCTTGAAGGGCAAGGATACGTATAGTCCTTTGCCAAGATTCAGCCACCTCCATTAATTTGGGAGGGGAAGATATAGTATAATTGACCCAGTACCCAGTTCTCTTTGAAATAGACAGTAATATTGTTAACAACACAAAGGTACTCTTGATATTAGTACACAGATTAAGCCTATTAATACTGATAGATGTACTACCCTACTAAATCAAGTTACATAAACTTTTAAAAATTTGCCAGAAGTCATTGAATTTTTACAGTGATTGTTACTGTATTTTATTGTAGGTACAATTAATTTTATGATAAGTTAAAGACTGTATTGGGAGAGGGCTGGGGTTGTAGTGCAGTGGTGGAACACATGCTTTGGGTGTATGAGGCCCTAAATTCTATCTTAGCACCAGAAAAAAAAAAAAAAAAAAAAAAGGATACTCACACACAGATGCACACATATGTTTCAAAAGAGTAGATAGACTTACTGTAGAGCCTACCTTCCTGCTTTCCTTCTTCATTTTTTTCCTGCCTGCTTTTGTTTTAAAATGAGAATCAGGTAATTTTCAAGGGTAATATAAATTGTGGAAAGGTACACTGAGCTATACATTTTGGGAATCATTTAAGGTGTTGTTTGCATACTTTTCTGTCAGTCTTTTATTATTTTTGTCTATTGGACACTAGTTTCTTGGAAAGAAGTGGGCTTAATTTTTACTATCTTTTTTACCACGTAGCATATTACCTAGTATATGTTAGGGACACAATTTGTTGGATAAAAAAAGTACACATTTCCAAATGAGCAGTACAGCAGTGCAATTCTATAGAAATGTATTTTCCCCTTCCCAGTTGGGTATTTTAGTCTTAATGATCTTTCAAAGATCTCTTCTTTGACAGAAAATACATTGATGGTAAACATAGGTTGAATGAGTAATATCCTTGTACTTTCTTTTAAAAAATGTAGGTACTCTTAACCTTGTAATTCCGTGGAAAAATCTTTATACTCAACCAGTTGAAGCTATATTGGAAGAAATTTATTTGCTCATAGTGCCTTCTTCTAGTAAGTAAATTTTTAAAATTATAAATTACTTTTCTTTAAAAATCACTTCATGTTAGAAAATAAGAGTTATAAAGTATAAACTAAAGAGTTGGCTAACACAAAGTGATCCAGAAAAGTGGTGACCATGTCCTAATGATGATGATACTGACTTTTTTGTCAGTATTGGAAAAAAATAATAAATTATTCTTCTGTAGATAGAAAAGTCTTTATATTTTATACATATATTTGCTCAATAGTGCTTTTGGGGAATCTTTTGAGTATTTTAATATTTATTTTTAGTATTTGTTAGTTCAGACTACATTTATTTTAAATCTTTGTAGACTGATTTAGAAATTATTTTCAAGGATATTTTTTGGATGAGTATTTTTAGATTAAGATTCTTTTTCTTTATGCTTCATACAGGAATAAAATATGATCCTTTAAAAGAAGAAAAACAACTCCTAGAAGCAAAGCAGCAAGAATTAAAAAGGATAGAAGAAACAAAACAAAAAGTTGATCAAGGTAAAGAAGACAATAAATTCCAGTGGTAATAAAAGTTCTAAATATTTATCATAGTAGAATATTTTTCTCTAGAAGCATTTGAGATTATTTAATAAATATGAGAGAATTTTATTACATGGTCTGTACACAGATTTTACCTTGCAAAAATTTATCTTGTGGCAGTTACCATATCTGGCTTTATAAGGGTAAGGTTAGTTTTTATGATAGCAATTATTTTTATCAAGTCTGTTTTCTTACCCTTCTAGATTTTGCTCTTATATTCTATTTTTATCACTTATTTATCATTTAAGGTACTTAATGTCTGGATATATTTATTTTGCCTCAATCTGCTCTGACTTCACATCTTCTTCTATTTAACTGTTGTAGTTTGGGGTTTTACTAGAGAAACAATATAATACAGGACACATATTTATAAGATTATTTTAAAGTCACCCAAAGAATCATATACAAAACGAGAGTGTGGGAAATCTGTCTATACACTAAAGACCAAAGAATTCAGCTGAGGGCCTGGATCCCACAGTAGTGTCCTGCATGAGTCCAGCTGAAAGACCTACAGCCCATAATAGTGCCCTGCACGAATCCTCCTGGAGGCCTAGAGCCCACAACAATGTCTCATGCAGGACTGTTTTATGGATCTGGGCTGGGAAGGCCCAAAGGTCAGTGGTGGAAGCTAGGTCTGTGCCAACAGAATGAAGTATCTTTGCTAGCAGAATGAGGGATCTGAATTGGAGCCAGAAAACGACGCTTAAAGTAAGAACCAGAGCTCCCCCAAAAAGTACCACAGCCATCCTCAGCAACAGTGAGGTCCCAAGCTCCTCTGATGATGAGGGAAGCTGACTTCCCATGACAAAAGCCAACTCAACAAGCTGCTCCAGGAAGTGGAGTAGTGCACTACCTTCTCCTCCAGAGCCAGGAAGCGATGCTCAAAGTGAGAACTAGAGCTCCCCCAAAATGAACCGTAGCCATTCTCAGTGGCAACGAGATCCTGAGCTCTTCCTCTGATGAGAACAGCCAAGTTCATCAGGAAAGCCAGCATGACAGCATCTTCCAGCGGAATAGCTCAAGAGAACCAGCAGCTCCCTGATAGCTTCCCAACACCTTTAAACTTCTTCCTCTCTAGTTCTGTCTCTTATGCTACTGGCAACAATCCTCAGGTAGACCTCTGAGCACACATAGCACCATGCTGGTTCAGTTCAGCTGGGTGTTACAAATTGACTACCAGTTGTCAGTCCACCACATTAACCTACAGTTACCACAGTTACTTTTTCATTGTGGAAAAAGTGACCCTTAGAAATCTAATTTCTTTTCACCTGTTCTTGGTCACCA
This sequence comes from Chinchilla lanigera, assembly GCF_000276665.1. Taxonomy (NCBI): domain Eukaryota; kingdom Metazoa; phylum Chordata; class Mammalia; order Rodentia; family Chinchillidae; genus Chinchilla; species Chinchilla lanigera. The sequence continues at coordinate 2,244,647 of NW_004955512.1, read as the reverse complement.
TCATTAGCCACTTTTTACATTCTGACTCTAACTTTTTCCCCTAGTTGGTCTTTAGTTTGTAAGTGTATTGTAGCCTGTTCTTATTTTAAAACATAAAGTCACCTTCTTCATCAAGTTATCTTCATTGAATAGTTAAGCATTTTAAAATTATATGTATGTTGACTTCAGTATGCTTGTCCTATATTAATTCATTTTTTAGCTGAAAAATAAAACTCATTATTTTTCCTGTTAACAAACATTAGTGGAGCTTTAACACAGTCTCTGGCAATACCACATGTAATTCTGTTTTCTTTGTCATATTTCTTTCAACTTGTAGGTAGTCATTCATCCTTAACCCCAGTCTTCTCCTTGCTATATCTGCTAAACTTGTTTATTTTAAAATTATTTTTATTTTGTCAAAGTAATACAGCTTTAAAAACTAAACAAGACTCATAATTTTAAAAAATGCCAAAATTAGTTCCCTGACTCAGCCTTGGACCCTACTCCCTCCAGAACTATCATTGCTACATAAAATGTGCACAGCTCCATTACTTGGTTTATTAAATATTTATGGGAAGTGTTTCCTTTTATGATGGGCTCAGAAGGTTGACCAAGTAGTATCATGGGGGCTGGGGATTTAGCTCAGCGGCAAAGCGCCTGCCTGGCAAGCGCAAGGTCGTGAGTTCGGTTCTCGGTACCGGAGAAAAACCAAAAAAAAAAAAAAAAAAAAACAAGTAGTATCATGTTTACTACTGAGCCTAGTGGTATACTCTAACTACGTATTATACTCTAACTATATAGTTTTTAGCTCAACTTTGATTTTTGCTTGGTAAAGGTAGGTGGGTGTGGGTGTGACTTTATTATGTAAACTTGTATTTAATTTTTGTTTTGGTATGGGACTTGCCTTTTCCCTCTGTGTACTTGAGGTTGAACCTCCTAGGGTCTAGGGACCTGGGCCCGTGGTAAGCAGCGATGGTGAAGAAAGAGGATACCAGAGACCAGGCTGATGGCGCAGATCCACTTTATTGTGGAAGTAGCAGGCATTTATAGAGTAGGCTAGAGGCGTGGCAGTGGAGGCGGGTCAGGGGTGTAGTTTGGAGGCAGTACTTTTGGCCGGGGGCTGTGTGGAAGCAAGAGGTCAGAGCGGGACAGCCTAGGCAGGGCATTTACTCGGTTTGCCGAAGAGTCTGAGTTTGCTCAGACTCGCCTTTCTGCCACAGCTGTCAACCAGACCTTTGGACCTCTCTTTCCCACATGTACTATATTTTAAGAATCTGGAGCATGATAGGTCAGTTATCTTCTTTGAGACTGGGTCTCTCTATGCAGTTCAGGCTGGCCTTGAATTTGGTATGTAGCACAGGCTGGCCTGGAACTCAACAGCGATCCTTCTGCTTTAATCTTCCTACTGCTGGAATTACTGGTGTGTGCTATCACGCCGGGCTTAATATGGTAAGTGCTTGCAGTAGTTTGGCTATTGGCTTGGGAGAGAGGAATACTAGAAGTTCAATTGCTCATTTTATAAACTTTAAACCAGTTCGTACATTATGTCTCCGTTCACCATACTCACTGATGGCCATTTTTGTTTTGGGGAGTCTCAAGTTCTTAAACCTTTCCATGGCTAGATTTTCTAACTGATCTTGGGTTTCAGTGGCATCTCCATGTATGTTCATTGAGGATTTTCTTATCTTTTTTGGCTAAGGCCATATGTTTTTGTTTCTAAATTCTCATTGCTTCTTCATATATTCTTTTTCCTATCTTCTTTCTTTCACTTTAGAGATTTATCCATGTCTTTTTAACCCTTATTTTTTGCTTTACTGCAGTTTTACTGAAGAATAGAAAAATGCATGCAATCTGCAATGTTTCATCAGAAGTCCATCCTGTGGATACATTGTCTAAAATATAATATGTTTTTATTTCTTCTTTTTTTTTTTTGGAAACAGAAGTTTTGCTAAATAGTTCAGGCTGGTCTAGAATGCACTCTGTAGCCCAGCCTGTCCCTGAACTCTTGGAATCCTGCCTTAGCTCCCATCTCCTGGAATTACTCACATGTGCAACCATGCCCAGCTCAAAAATATAAATGTTCAGTCATGCTTGAAATTCATTAAGTTTAAGTACTTCAGCAAGAGCTGTAAAAGCTCTCATGATATGAATCCTGTCTATCTCTCCAGCCTCATATCTGGTTCCCAAACTTCTAGCCATATTAAACTACTTGGCAGTTTACTGAATATGCCAGATTCTCTGCACTTGATTTCATTTCCTGCTTTATTGAGTATTCATTTGAAAATTATGAATTAGGTGATAGTTCAGACCAGTGGAGGCAAACCTTTTAGAGACCAAATGCCCAAACTACAACCCGTAACTCACTTATTTTTCACAAAGTGCCAATACTGTAGTTAAACCTCAATACTGAGATATTTAGAACAAACAACTCATACACTTGATTCGTGTTCCAACAAAGAGGGCTCTGTGTGACTGTTGCAGCACGCATACTATAGGTTTGCCACCACTGGTTTAGACTGTAAGATATGGATGAGATTCCTTACAGCAGCAATATAGAATAAGAGAAACAGTTTTTGCAGGGTACCGGGAATCAAACTCAGGACTTTGTGCTTGCCAGACAGGCACTTGTGCTGCTGAGCTGTATCCCTGGCAAAAGAAACATTTGTAGGAGTGTGCCTTCAGGAAAGCCAACATCCATAGTTTGTATAGAAAAGGAGAATAGACAAAACAATAGCAAAAAATGAGTGGCCAGAGAATAGGAGGAAATTTGTAGTTTCTGGTTCCATGGGTGAAAAGCTGTTTTAAATTAAGAAGCTAACAGTATATCAAATCCTGACAAAATGTCAGGTACGATGAAGATGAAGAAATTAATCCTAACACATCTTTCATTGATCACCTCAGAAGTGACCAAATTTATAGGAAAAAAGGACTTTATATTTACTGATGGGATTCAAAGAGCTTCTATTTTGTTGCTTATTTTACTTAATAATGTGGTCCTTTTATATTTAAATATATTCACTTAACTCATTTGTAGTACATATGTTTGATATCTTTGTTAATTTTCATTATCTAAGGTCTCTAGGACCAGCTGCATTAGGGGATACAGATTATTTGAAGAAAGGGACTATGTGTATTGCCTATAGAGAAGACTAAGAATACTAATGGAGGACTGGTACTAGAAAAGATAGGACTTTCATTGGCACTTTTAAAAAGGGAAGACGTAGTAACTAGGAGCTATCAAAGGCTTTATTTTAAAGAAATTATAATTTTTTTTAAGACAAAGACATATATTTTGGCTCACATTTCAGACTGTAGTTGGCTGGCTCCGAGGCAGGACAGCATGGTAGAGGAGAGCTGCTCATGGCATAGCAGCCAGTAAGCAGAGCAGGAAGGGAGGAGCCTGGAAGGGAGATATAACCTAACAGGTTATTCCCACAGAGACCTGCTTCTTCCAGCCAGACCCCACTTCCTACCAGCAAGCCAGCTATAATGGTTCTGTGACCCAGTCATCTTCCAAAGGTCCTGCCTGTGATTGCATGAGGCTTTAGGGGAACATCCAGATGATAAGCCTATGTAATACCTCCATTCCCATGGAGAACATTATTTCACTTCCTGTCTGTGAACTGGGTCAGTGTAGATACCTCCTATAGGTGGAATCTTAGAAAATTGTCTATCTGTAGGTCCTTTTTTCACTTAATGTAGTGCCTTCGTTATTCATTCATGGCATGATGTGTCAGACTTGCTTTCAAAGTCTAATATTCCATCGTGTGTATATATCACATTTTGTTTATTCCTTCGTCTGTTGATGGACAGCTGGGTTGCTTCCACCTTTTAGCTGTTGTGAATAATGTTGCTACTAACATGCACATACAAACATCTGTTTGAGTTCTAGCTTTTGATTTTCCTTAGTATATGCTCAAAAGTGCAATTGCTGGATCATGTGGTAATTCTTCGTTCAACTTTTAAGGAACCACCGTTCTGTTCCCAGAGTGGCTGTACCTTTTGCATTCAACCAGCAACTCATAAGGGATCCAGTTTCTCCACATCTTTGTTATGTATTATTTTGAGAATAGCCCTCCTAATGGATAAATGGTATTGCATGCATCCTGGTTTTGATTTGCATTTCTCTGATGATCATTGATGTTAAATTTTTTTTGTGTGCCTACTGGTCATTTGTGCATCTTCTTTTGGAGAAATGTCTATTGAAGTTCTTTGCTCATTTTTACCCAGGTTCTCTTTCTTTGTCACTGTTGAGTTACACAGTTCTTTGTGTATTAATGAATGTTAATTCCACATCAGGTAAATGATTTACAAATATCTCCCCACCCTATGGGCTGCCTTTCTACTCTGTTGATAATGTTGTTTGCTGCACACACAGTCATTTTTTATGGTTTTTATTTCTTACATGGTTTCCATTAAATGATTGAGCATGTTTATAATGTTTACAATGGAATTTTAATATCTGTGTCTACTAATTCCATCTTGTATGTATTTGTTGGTCTGTTTTTATTGGCTGCTTTTTCCTCCCAGAGAGGCTTAACAGTTCAGAACTTCCCTGCATTTCCAGAGATGTTAGATTCATTGCAGCTCTGTGAATGCCGTTATCACTGAGAGTTTACCTTCGCTTCCTTTCTGTCAAGAATGCTGAAGAGCCAGGAGTGGTGATGCACATTTGGGAGGCTCAGTCATGAGAATCCTAAGTTTGACTCTAGCCTGAGCAGTTTAGCAGGCTTGGATGTAGCTCAGTGTGAAGGCCTTAGCTTCAATCCCCAGTATGCCCCATCTACCCACCCCCACATGCAGTATACACAAACACAGTGTTAGAGTTTGGTTTAGCAGATGTCAAACTCCTTATTGATCATGTTGATCCTTCTGAGCTTGTTTTTAAGTTTCCTCATGGTGGACATAGCTTTGCTTGAAGTCTTAACTTTCCAAATTGATGTAAAGGTTTGACACTCTGGGAGTCTTCTCTGGTAGTGCCAGTGGTTCCATGAAATCTAGATTCTAGTTGGACACAATTCAAAGGTCTCCTTTCTTATGGGCATTTGGATAGCACCTTTGCAGCAGCCTGGACCATGTTTATGGTCTGCGTCCTGGAGTTTCACCCTAGACATGTGCAGAGAGGTGTTTTGCAAAAGACTCAAAGGATGTAGTGCATACTGGAACTGTGTCTCTGGACTGTTCTCTCCATGTACCATGATTTCTGCCTCTCATTGCAGCAGCTGTGCTTAACCTGGAACTCACATAAGGCATTGTGGTTTCTTAGCTCTGCTTCTTTCAGTCTTCTGTCCTTAAACACAAACTAGAATCAAGGACAAAAACAGAAGCCCCTCAGGAAGTAGCCAGAGGAGCACAGCTTAACAAGCACAGGATGTTCCCACAGCAAGAAAGGACAAACTTGTGAAGGGCTGAGCTCCCGCATTTAAGCTCAGTAGCAAGGAGCCTCACTGTGCCATGGAGAAGCAGTTATGAGTTGTCTGGGATGCAGCAACTGTTCTGGACGAAGACAGAAAACCTAACAGAGACAGCAGTAATCTGCCTGAATGGGAAATCCACCAGCCTGCTGCAGACTAGGGCACAGTGGCAGTCAGCCTCTGCAGTCCACTATCCTCGTGACCTCCCTTAGCAGTGTCACCAGCCAGAAAGGGATCTGTCCCAGAGAAGGAGTCACATATGTACACACTGGCATTTAGATGTGCAGAATTACTGTGGTGTAGGCACATGCCCCCCATGTCCAGTGTGAATCAAGTGCTGGCTAGCTGTACCTTGATGGACAGAAACCCAGTTCTGACTCCCCTGACAACAGAGGCTGCTTGTCACGTAGGGTCACAGAGTGAAGGCCCCAGTGAGTTAGGGGCTGATGGAACCATATTTGAACATGAGCTAAGCCCCTTCAACACCCTGTGAGCACAGGGCACCCCCACAGCAGTCAGCCTCAGCCTCAGCATAAGTGCATAAGCAGGTGGGGCACCCCACCCTCCATGTGCTACTCCAGTGTCCCTACTGTCCCCAAAGGAGGGCTCTGCCAGCACTGACCATGTGGCTGCTGTGTGGCATGCTGGTACTGTCTGATGTTCCTGGAAAATTTCTGTTGTGGAAAATGTTGAAAGTGGAGATAATATTTTCTTAAAAATGGCACATGAACTGTTTGCATCCTTGTTTGAAAGGAGACAGGAAACTATTTTCCTATTTTATATCATTGAGGGAGGAACATACTATGTTCAAATACTTTGTACATCGGAGCAAAGATAACTTACAAAGATATTAGTAATTTTTATGGGAAATTCTTACTTTGCTGCTCTTACTGGCTTTTCTTACATATGCCTATTGTAATTCTTAATATTGTTTCTCATATCTTTATATACTTAGGCATAGTTAATAGATTAATTATAAAATTGAGCGTCAATAAATTTTACATAGTGCATTACTTTTTTTGAACAAGAAGCTAGCTTTTGAAAATTGGTGCATTCAGTTGCTTTTTAAAGTCTTGGTATGAAAGAGTTTGGAAAACAGGCTATTAATATTCTATTTAAAAATATGTATATATTTTTCTTTAACAAGGGAATATGTTACTTCAATATATGGATATTATAGGGTGTATATTTCATTGAAGTTAAAAGGAATATTTGCAATTGTAGAACAACATCAGACTGAGAAGCAGGACACTTTTGCAGAAAAATTAGTCACTCAGATCATAAAAAATCTTCAAGTGAAAATTTCCAACATTCATATCCGTTATGAAGATGATGTAAGTATCTTACTATGTGATTTTAAAAATATACATGTGTAAATTATTTTATAGTTTATTGGCACTTTGTACAATGACCAGCCAATTAGACTGTGGGGAGGTGGAGGGAGAGATGACATGATTTTTCTCTTTTATACTTGTAGTTGTGATTTGTAGTTCTTAGTAGCAGGTGCTTAATTTAAGTTGTTCAAACTTCAGATCAGAAAGGAAGATGCCTTGGCATTTATACATTTCAGTTATGCATTTTAAAAATGCTATTTTTACCTTCTGGGAAGAGCATGGGTTTATGAATCAGTAGAGGTAGACTTGTTTGATGTTAAATAGTTCATTGTTCTCTCTTTTTTTTTAAACTCACATAAAGTTTAATCAGTCAAGTTAATGAAAATATCAAAATTTTTGAGTTAGTGTATGGCAGTGGAAATTTAACTTCTGTTGCAAATAATACAATATTTAGTGTTTCCATTGGCAGTCTACACAGCAGAAAGAGCAATTGCGTTAAATCTTAATACATCAGGGTCATGTTCCATAAACTTCTTGCAAACTTCTATGGCATCCTCTACTAAAGTCTCATCACTAGTTTTCCCATGGTTAATTGGAAATGGTTTCCGCCCATCTAATTCATAGAGATGCCCATCTACATGCACTAATGCAGTAAAATGAAGGTCTACTTTTTCATCTATATTTGGTGCCTCAGTCTGACTTTCATGAGCACTGGTCTCAGGAGTAACTTGAATAGCGTCATAGTTCTCCAGGTATCTGGTTCGTTCTTCAGGGCTCATTGACACAGACTCCTCCAGGAATTTTTTCAAGGTTGATCCAGATTCAAAGTGCGTTTTGTCTTTATTGTTCGCAATAGGCGTGGATCAGTCCAATTGTTCCACAGGCGTCGTTGAAGGTTTGCTTCATGAAGTACACTGATGCTGTAACATCCTGTCCCTGAGATTTTATTTTTTCTTCCTCTTCTGTTCTGAATACTTCATACTTTTCGGTAATAGGGAAGAGAAGTAACACTGCACAGACTGGTCTTGGTACCATGCTAAGGAGTTCAGGATCCGTTCCATATACATCAACAAATTGCCAGTTAGGATATAGACCTAATTGTTTGAGAAACTGGTTGGTAACCTCGGGGTTGGCCTCCAGCGGCTGCCAGTGCTGACCCTCCATGTCAGCCGCGCCTGGCCCCTCTCCAGCTCTCTTAAACATAATTATTTACTTTGTAGTATTATGAGTGTCGGTCTTTTCTATAACTGTATAAACTGAAAATATAGTAATATAATACAACACTAATACATTAATATTTAGTACTTCAATTTCCTTTAGGAAGAATATAGGAGAGAAGTTAATTGGAAGAGTTGTAAACTGTTTTTGCATATTTGAAATAGGATATTTCTCAGCAAGTGGAGGATTTCTATAAAGTGAATTTTGTCCAGATGCTAAATAAAATTTGAGTAAGGTTTATTTTTTTCCTCTTCAGATTACAAATCGAGACAAGCCACTGTCTTTTGGTATTTCCCTTCAAAATCTCAGCATGCAGGTACTTTACGAAACTTAACTATGATATTGCTTGTTTCTTTGTTTTTTGAACACCAGTGAGCTTTTTGAAAGCAAAGATGTTTTTGTGGTCATTTAATCTTTGAATGATACATTTTCAAAGACATTTCATGGGAAATTGGTCTTAGGGTATTGTTAGTAATACTGCACATTTGTGTATGTCTGTAAGAAATTGGACTTCCATTGGCATTTTAAATGTAATGATCTTTTTACTGCTGTTCTTTTTTTCCTTTTCAGACAACTGATCAAAACTGGGTTCCATGTTTACATGATGAAACTGAGAAACTAGTTCGTAAGGTAAAATAAATAAATACCCTTAGAATTGATGAAAATGTCTTTTACAAAAAGAAAGACAAATGATAATGTATGCATAGATACAAATTTTTGTGAGTTGTGTTTATTTGCTGAACTCTGCTATGGCTCACTTAATTACGTGAGACTTCTGAAAACAGCATATGTTAAAAATGCTTTCAAGAAGATGATACATGTAATAAATTTGATTTACTTTCAGTTAATTCGATTGGATAACCTTTTTGCCTATTGGAATGTGAATTCTCAGATGTTTTATCTTCATGATTATGATGAATCATTGGTAAGTTCTTTTGATATGTGTATCTATATATTGGTGTTGTATTTTGTGTAAGGCATAATTCTTTGTCAGTAATTAAATGTTAGACTCAGCATTGTTTTCTAGGAAAAATTCATTAGTATTTACAGAAATAGTGAGTTGCGCAAATGGGCATGTTTACAAACACATCTTCATAGGTGCCAGAGCATTCTTTTGTATAGTTTAATGTTTAATCACTTTAATATTTTGCCATAGCTAAGTTCTCTAAGTTTGAGTTTATTTTTTGAGAATTGCTTTTGAACATATCTTACAGGTAATAGAATTCTATAGAATAAAGGTATGTTGGCATGAATATAAATAAAAGCAATTTGTCTTTTAATAGGACCGCTTGAAGAATGGCATTGTCAATAAAAAAATCATTCCAGGAGGTTATGATTTTGGTAAGCATATTCCATAAAATAAGGAATTTGATTAGAAACAATCAGTATAAAGTTTACATTAACATTGCTGGTAACACTCTGTCCTTTTCTATATAGTTTATTGTGGGGGAGCTTTTGGCGATATTTCAAAGCTATGGGGGGTGTCCTTATTACCCTTATATTGTGTGTGTGTTTGTTACTGAGGAACACCATGCATTCTAGGCAAGTGCTGTACCTTTGAACTGCACCCCGCACCACTTTGTGCTTACTTTTTTTGAGGGGGAGGGTTGAAACATGGTCTTGCTATATGTAGTTCAAGCTGAACTCACTGTGTAGCCCAGGCTGGCCTTGAACTTGCATCAGTTCTTCTGCTTCAGTCTCTGGAGAGCTGGGATTACAGGCATGTACTACCATGTTTGGGCATCTTGTGCTCACTCTTAAAATGTTATTCTCATTTTTTAAAATTTCGTTTCATTTTCTTAATTATTTTAGGAAGTGAGCAGATGAGTTATTTGTTTTGCATGTTAATGATTCTCAACTTTATTACTTTAGGTTTGACTTATTTCTCTTTTGCTTTGTAGTCATTTTATGCTATGTTAGGGTCTGATGAGGAAAAAGAATTGCGTAGTAATTTGAACAGGAAATGATTAATATAAAGAATTTCTAACAATGAGCGGGGAATGCTAGTAAAAAGAGAAAATGTTAAAGAGTATAGAAACAGTAAGAAAAAGGAACAGCCCCTATCTTTGGTTAAGAAGAAACACCTAAAGAAGAAAGTCCCTTCCCTCAGACCTGAGATCTAGACCTTGTTGGAGAAGACAGGCTTGGCTCACTGAATGGCAGGAAAGTCTAACGTAGTGCTGTTAAAACTTGGTGGAAAGTCACCTTCTGTAATATTGTGGAAATTGTTCCTTTACTGAGCCTCATGGAGTGGTGTGTCCTTGTGTGTATTTCACTATAGAACTTCCTGAGCAGGGTACTGGGGGAGTTGTGGGCTGCAGCTAGCTGCTGTACACTGCAGAAGGTGGTGTTGAAGATGTTCTTCATGCTATAGGAGCCAGATATTAGAGAAATCATCACCTGTTGTGTACAAGCTGGGTGTCAGAGAGCCATGCCTCTGCAGAAGCTTGTTGGACGAGTACGCTGGAAATAGTGTAACTGTGGTGTCTTTACAGAGTTTTGTATTTTAAAGCTTAATGTTATACTAGCTGGTACAGGAAAAACTATTTGAAGAGTCTGAAAGTGTTTTTCATAGAAGATAATAAAGGGTGAATTTGGAGTTCAGAGAATCAATTATCAATAAATTGATAATTGGGATACTTACTAGGGAGGGAAAAGGGTCTGAAAGGGGTGTCTGTTTTTCTCTTCCTACCTGTATATTTAATGGGAGAAATACCAGCATATTTGTAAGTTGAGCTGGGAATGATCCAGTACAACATGAAAAACTAATGGTTCAGGAGAGATGGGAAAATTTCTGGATCAGTGCAAGTGAAAAAGGATTGGTGTTTAATGTACAGGTAGGGAGTTTTATTGCAGACAAGAACATGGGCAGTTCATCTATAAGATATAGTTTAATTATAGAAGTCCTACTATTGGCTAGATCAGTAGATATGGCAATAGAAGGTCATGAAATTTCTCTTCTGAGTTTATTTATTTTAGCCTCGGGTTGAAGGTTTTTTGAAGAGCTTATTGATAGACATGTAGGAGAGCGTGGAATAAATCAACTACGGTACTATTCCTAAAATATGGATCTGACTAGTAGCATTACTTGGGAAATGGTTAGAAACATACATTTTTAGGGCTTATCCCAGGGCATCTGAATTAGAGCAATGCATATGTGTATCAAAACAGTGCGTGATACCCCATTAGTAGGTACAATATTTGTGTTTGTGTCTTAGTTAAAAAATAAACTAAAAATATAGGCCTTCAAAACAGTAAGAAGAAAATGATGATGGATTTTTAGCAGAGTAGAGAACTAAGGACCTGAAGCAGAGGTGAAGGATAGAGAAAAGGTGGCAGGTCAGTGATTATATTCAGGTAAATATTTTTCAATCCTTAAGGTGTAAAAAGTTAAGTGCTAGTCCTTTGAGATAATTCAAAAGAGTACATGGAATTCATACACAAATTAGCCTATAATTTAATGCTTAATCTCTGTCTAGAGTCTATTATTGGTCTCCCTCTGTGGAGCACTATCAGTTGAGCCAAGCAGACAGTCCTGGGTACAATATTGTCTTCTCTCCCTTTTATTAAAAATGGAAAGGAGGAACAGGTAGACACAAGAGAAACTGAATTTAGAAATAATGTCATATAAAATGGAAGTTAAATTTAAACTTTTCCTCATTTGTAATATTCATTCTCAAACAGTATACTTTTATTAAAACCATTTTATTGGATTCTTTCCTTTTAAAGTGAATGTTCCTGATTTTAAGGGTTATTTTGGTGTTTTAAGGAGTTCAGTTACTCTTTAATTTCACTTACAAAACACAAGAATTAGAAGTATGAAAAAATAAAAATCTCCACTAATTAAGGAACAATTCATATCACCAAATCATGGCAATGTGGACATTTGAGAAGTGTAGAGGGCATAAAAGAAATGAAAGTCAGTGTTTGCAGCTTGATCATTTTAGTGCTTAAGACTTGAAATATAGCTTTATTTAATATTTTTATTTTGTTATTTTCCAGTATTTCGCCCCATATCTGCTAATGCCAAGCTCCAGATGAATCGCCGATCAGATTTTGACTTTTCTGACCCCAAAATAAACTTGGAAGTTGAGTTACATAAAATAGCAATTGAATTTAATAAACCACAGGTGATTTTGTTTGATGAAATTTTAAATTTGATGAATTTTACATTTTTAAAATTAAAATTTAATTAAATGAAACTAAGGTTTTAAGTATTTTTCTAAAATTCATGTTGTATGGTAACACTTCTTTTAAAACTTGATAATTTGATTTTTTTCTTTAACAATTGAACAAAATTTTAAAGTATTCAAGAGTTTTAATTTTTCCATTCTTTAGTATTTCAGTGTTGTGGAGCTTCTTGAGTCAGTTGACATGATGAAACAAAATGTGCCTTATAGGAAGTTCAGACCTGATGTGCCTCTTCACTACCATGCCAAGGAATGGTAAAATACCTTAAGGTTTTTACTTTTAAAGATTAGGATATGAAAATAAGTTCAATAAAATTTGAAGATACTGTTTAACAACTTTCTGTCGCTAAGACAAAATACTTGCTGCCCACAACTTAAAGGAGGGGAGGGAGGTAAATTTGGCTCACAGATTATAGTGGGTTCAGTCTACAGTTGACTGGCTCCAAGGCAGAAAAGGCGTGGTGCAAGGGTGTGGGAGAGGAAAGCTGCTGTTCACCTCATGGTAGCCAGCCGGGAATCAGAGAACAGAGGCAGGACCAGAAACATTCCTTTCTGGGTCACCTTCCAGCAACATGAGACTTTTGGGGGACATTTACATCTAAACCATAATAGATACACTCTTCATGGTCTGATGAAGAGTATGTGATTTGTGGCTAGCAATGTATGTAACTGCTTTTACTGATTGTAATGAGAATTGACTCAAGGGATTCTTCATAACAATTTATAACTGGGGATACGGAAATATCGTAGTTTTCAGTTATGTATAAGAATTAGTTGTTTCCCAACTGTTAAACTATATCTCGGTTTATTTTCCATCATTCCCCACCACCACTTGTCTTCTTCCTTCACGCTTTTCTATCAGATTCATTAAGCTTTTAGTACTAAACTTCTGTTTTAAAACCTGGAAAAGTTATAGGAACCTATCCAGTGTGTACTTAAAAATTCAAAAATCCTATTCCAGTTCTTAAGCTATTGTGTAGTTATTTGAAGTTGCAATTACTTGTCAGTTTTTTTTTTTCTACTCAAGTGAATAACATGTTGTGAGATAATGCTTTAATAGTTCTTATATAGAGCTGTGCTGTTCTAAACAAAATTCAATAATTTTGTTTATTTTCACTTTGGAAACAAGTTAACAATGGATTGTCATACAGGCAGGGGTAGGGAAAAGTACGGGTTCAGATAATACATGATTTTTCTAGCCTCTGTATGGTTATGCATACTTTCAGGGTTTACATTGTTGGTCTGAGAGTGTTAAGTGTGGAGTTCCTCTTTTTCTTCTTCTTTTTTAAACTAGGTGGGAGTATGCTGTACGTGGTGTTCTTGAAGTAAATGTTTGCCCCAGATTACGAATGTGGTCCTGGAAGCATATTAGCGAACACAGACAAAAAATGAAGCAGTATAAAGAATTGTATAAACGGAAGCTAACAAGTAAGAAGCCATCTGGTGAAATTCTCATGCCTTTGGAGGTTAGCATTAAAGAACTGTGATTGAGTATTTTGTACTGTATTATTTCTCAGTCTTTATTGAGTAACGCTAATTATTGTAATTTTTACTGACCATGTTTTCTTTTTTATTTAGACATTTTTGTGCTCTTATTTACTCATTTAATATTTCTGGTGAAATTCTGTTTAACTTTTAAAATTTAGTAGAGTATTTTCAATCTTAAGGAATTTGGGTTCATGCACATACAAACTTGAAGCTTCATTTTATAGCATTCTTAACCTCAAAGCCTAAAAAGTGTTTGCTACAACCTTTCCAAATTTCTTGTTGATTTCAAACCTGTAAATTCTCTGGTGTCAGCCCATTTCTGCTGTTATCGTCTGACTGTACATTAAGTTTTCTGTCTTCTGTATGTGCAGTATTAGTTGTTATAGATGTGCCTATGCAGAAATATGCTTTGTCTTTCTGCTATCTCAGTTTTTCTGGTCCCCAAAGTTCTGTTTAAATTCCATTTGTTACATGAACTTTTCTGTGCTTAAATCCTATGTCTTGCATAAGCTTCCCTGAACTTTCTGTCCATAAGTAGCTTTCTCTCTTAGTTCTTGTGCTGTCTTTAGCAACTTTGTATTTAATTGTCTGCTATCTTGAGGTATTATTATGTTAGTCTTATCTTTTAGGATTATGGTGTATTTTAAAAGGGACTATTTTATTTAGAGAGACAGTCTTGAAATTAATGTAACGATTCCGAATCTAGGACGGATTTCCAGTTACTAGTAAAAAATGATTTGAGCATGAAACTTGAAAGTAATCATAAAGATGAGTAGGTATGATGAAAGATTGAGCTTATCTGTTTATTTCAATAGCCCAAACATCTTTGGAAAGTGAATAAGTTAAAAACAAGTCTTAAGTCTGTCTAGTTCTACTTGGAATATCCAGATGATGACATCTCAACTGTACACATGCTGTGAGGAATTTATAGTTACCTTTTTAGTTAAAAATGACACCTTGTTTACACTTAGCTATAGTTAAAACCTAAGTAAAAGTAATTTTAAAATACATGTATGGTAAAATACATGTATATCTTTCACTATGTGGTTGTAATTCTGTTTATAGTTGTAATTCTTGTATGCATGATAGGTATAGTTTCTTTGTTCAAAATGCTACTCTGTTCTAGTAATTTTCAAGCTGTTTATATAGACACTGCCTTTCAGAATTTAACATATCTTATATTGATTGGATGTTATTTTCTGCTTCCTGTCCTGTTTCGTTACTCTGATACATTATATACATATAATTATGTGAAGTTAACATTTTCATTTATATTTTCAGGAATTGGAGAAAACCCTGGATGTCTTTAATATAACTATAGCTAGACAACAGGCAGAAGTTGAGGTAATTTCAGATATCATTCAGTTATTAAGAATAAATCTAAATTTTATGACAGATGTTGTGATGTTATCAATATCATGCTGTAAAATACTGTTTCCTTCAAAGGGTTCAAACTTACTTTTGTGTTATAAGAAAATTGGAGTTAATCTTTGCCATATCGATTTAAATCAGACAAGTTTTTGTAGAAGAAAATTTAGTAATAATTGGACTTAACATATATTCATAGTTCATATGAAGGTGAAAAGTTAGTTATTTTCCTTACCCATTACTATGTTGGTAAGACAGTAGGGAGAACTATGTGGCAATCAGAAATTCTTTTGGCTGACATTGCAGTTACTGTGTTCAGTTGTCTGTGTATCTTGTTTAGGTTCAGTCACTTAGGTGGATAATTGTGGAAATACACACTTGTTCTTTTTTTTAACTAAGTGTATTGATACATTTTAGGTATACATAACAATCATGTTCATCATAGGGAATGTGGACCTGTACATGATATAACTTGATTTCTTTTTCCCCCATTCTCCTGCCCTCCCTTCATTTCTCTTTCCCTCTTTATTTACAAAAGCTTTGTTTCCATTTTTTCCTTTCCCTTCCTTCCTTTCTCCCTTCCCTTTTCCTGCTTCCTCTTTCCATTTGAACATTTTCTTCCTATTTCACAATATCTGTTACACAATTTGGTTGTTACTTATCTCACACCATAGAAATACTGAGTTACTTACACTTTTTTTTTTTTGGTCATTTTGAGACAGGGTCTCACTGGGCAGTTCAGGCTGGTCTTGAACTCACTTTGTATCCCAGGCTGGCCTCGAACTTGCAACGATTCTCCTGACTCAGCTTCCCTGAGTGCTGGGGTTACAGGTGTGCGCCACCACGCCCAGTTATTTATGCATATTTCACTTAAGAGTATGGTCTCAGGGCGCATCCATTTACCTAGAAACGTATCAAGTGTATCCTTCTTTGTGGCTGAATAATACTCCATTGTATAAAAGCATGTCTCACACAGTTAGAAACTCATTTGGAACCAGAAGAGACCTAGTCCTGGGCAGCAAAGGCAAGGCAGCGGGCATCACAGCCCCTGACTTCATATTATATTACAGAGCTACTGTGATTAAAAACAGTATGATACTGGTTAAAAAAAAAAACTGGAAGATTAGTGTAACAGATTAGAAGATGCAGAAACAATTCCAGACATACTCAGCCACCTTATCTTTGACAAAGGAGCCAAACACCTTCAAAGAAAAATGTTTAATAAAAGATGCTGGTTGGGACTGGGATTTAACTCAGTGGTACAGTGCCTGCCTGGCAAGTGCAAGGTCATGAGTTTGATTCCTGGTACTGGGGGAAAAAAAAAAACCAAAAAAAACCCAAAACCCGAAAGATTCTGGTAAAACTTTTTCCACATGTTGAAGATTAAAGCTAGACATGTATCTTTCACCATGTACTACACTGAAATTGAAATGGATCAGAGATCTCAATATTAAAGCAGAAAAACTAAATCTTTTGGAAGATAGAATAGGTAAAACTCTCGAAGACATTGGTGTAGGCAAAGACATTATGAACAAAACCCTGATTGTGCAGGAAATACCACAAAGAATCAACAACTGGGATCTCATCTTAATTAAAAAGGTTTTGCACAGCAAGAGAAACCACCGACAGTGAAGAGACAACCCACAGTGTGGAAAAAAAAAATTTGACAGCTGTTCTCAGACAAAGGAGTAGTATCTAGAATTTATAAAGAACTCAAAAAAATCAGACTCTCTATATTTAAAGACCCAATCTAAAAATGGGCATCTAAAAAGAATAGCCACTTCTCACACGAAGTAAAAATGGCAAATAATTATATGAAAAATGTTCAATATCACTGGTCATTTGAGAGATGCAAATTAAAATGGATTTGATGTCCAGAGAAATGACTGCTATCAAGAAATCAACCTTACAAATGCTGGCGGGGCTATGAGGAAAAATGAACCCTTCTGCACTGTTGGTGGGAGTATAGACGTTTGCAACCACTGTGGAAATCAGTGTGTAAATTCCTTAAAAAAAATAACAGCAGTGGTTCCATTCGACCTTGCCATTCCCCTTCTTAGTATCTTCCCCAAAGAATTAAAAGCATCATACCACAGCAGTATATGCACATCCATGTGTATACTGGCACAGTTTATAATAGCTAAATCTTTGAAAGAATCCAAATGTTTATTACCTGATGAATGGATAAAGTGTGGTTCTTTTATACAGTGGAGTACTAAGTTTTTTTGATTGCTAAAAAAGGGTAATTTGTTATTTATATGTAAATTTAATCATTTTAGGTAAAGAAAGCTGGACACAGGATTTATAAAGAAGGAGTAAAAGATCCAGAGGATAAGAAAGGATGGTTTAGCTGGCTGTGGACTTGGTCAGAATCAAAAACCAGACATACTAAACAGCAACCAGATGTTAAACCTGGAAGTATGTTCATTTCATTTTATAGAACTGTAGTTAATTATCAGGTGTGAAATTTAATTTAATAGAAAATTTTCTCTGTAATTAAGTGTGTGGTGTATTTGTAAAATGATGTATTGTTTAAGTTTATTGTATAAATTTTTTTAAGGTCTAAAATGTGTTTATTTTGCCTTCATTCTTTTTTTCTTTTTTGGCTTAAAGCAACTATTCTCTTTTGTGGATTGACTGGATGATTCTTTTTTTAATTATAGTTATTTAGTCATATTACTTGTAGAGATCAGTGGGTTTTACTGTGACATTTACATACATGCAATTTAAATGTGTATTTTTTTTGTTTTGTTTTTGTTTTTTGTTTTTCTCCGGTACCGGGAACCGAACTCGTGACCTTGCGCTTGCCAGGCAGGCGCTTTGCCGCTGAGCTAAATCCCCAGCCCCTAAATGTGTATGTTATTTTTTTAAAGTCTTAATAATGCTTACAAAAGAGCTTTATATACAGAAGATTTAGTGAATGCATTTGGGATAACAAAAATTGCATAATCTTGTATATCATCTTAAATTTTATTTTATTTATTTTTATTTTTTAATTTTTTTTGTCTTTTTGGGACAGGGTCTCTCTATGCAGTTCAGGCTGGCCTTGAGCTCACTTTGTAGCCCAGGCTGGTCCTGAACTCCCAACAATCCTCCTGCCTCAGCCTCCGGAGTGCTGGGATTACAGGCATGCGCTACCATGCCCGGAATTACCATCTTAAATTTTAATTGGTATTATTTCTTGAAAAGATTTTTATTTCTTAAATGCTTGAGGTCATAGCTTTGGCACTTAAATATACATCCTAGATATATCTCTTGTTGAAAGTATGGCCCTGGCAAATTAGTTAAGCTCACTAAACCTGTTTTGTCATATGTAAACTGGGAGGAAATTATGCTTCTACCTCTGCCTACTTTGTATGTATTTCTTAGTACATTGCCATTATCTGCCCGGTACAGTTAGCCCTTTTTTGAGCTCCTGTTTAATACAAATATTTAGAAATTTGTATTGCTGAATTTGTAGGCTTGATAATTTATGTTTTTGGAGAGTAACTTCTAAAATTGCCAATACTATCTTAACATTCATTGTTTCTGAAAAGTAATAGAAAAAGAAAATAAACTTTGCATTTTATTTATAAAGGCAGATAAATTATGTTTATATTATTATTGATTAATAACCTGAAGCACTTCTTTATGATTTGTAGTTCTTGAAGAAATGTTGACACCTGAAGAAAAAGTTTTACTCTATGAAGCCATTGGCTATAGTGAAACAGCGGTTGATCCAACTTTGCCAAAAACAGTAAGATGTTTTCTTGCTTTATAACACTGAATTTAATGTTAGGTATGCTTATTTTAATTTTTTTCAGACATATATGCTGCTCACTTGTCTGTGATCTTTTTCTGGTCCATAAGTATTACATTTATTTTAATTTCCAAAGTTGAATAGAAGTTATTCTATTTATTTTTTGGGTGTTAAAGTGCTGATTCTGTAAAAGTATATTGTAGGGTTTTTTAAAATTAGTGGATTATACAAGTAAAAGTATATGTTTTATTTACATATTATGTATGTATTTTTTTTTCACTTTATTCTTCTGGATATACTCTAGTTTGAAGCTGTGAAGATTTTTATTCACTTGAAAAGTATGTCTGTTGTTCTAAGAGAAAATCACCAAAAGCCTGAACTCATAGACATTATAGTAGAAGAATTTAGTACTTCAATTGTGCAAAGACCAGGAGCACAAGCAATAAAGTAAGAATTTATTTTCTTTTATAGATCAAGCATTTCTAATCTGAAAATCGGAAATCCAAAATGCTCTAAAATCTGAAACTTTTTCATTGCTCTCATGAAAATTTCCCACCTGTGCTTAATGTGATAGATCATAGTCAGAATGCAGATGCACTAAAAATGTCATATGCGGTTACCTTCAGGCTTTTTACATGAGGTGTACATGAAATACAAATTTCATGTTACCTCATGCATTTGGATGTATTCTGAAGTGCAAAACAACCTGAACATTTTCAGAAATATGTATTTTTGATCTCAATTGTTTCAGATAAGGATATACAACCTGTGTTTTAAAAGAAAAAAATTTGACTGTGAGGTTTAAGTTTTGGTCACAGTCTTTTAGTCTTGAATACTGTAGTTTCATGTGTCCTTGCATGTGTTTTTACCAGCCCACATTTTTCCCCCAATAATATCTGTGTATCTTTTGGAATTACTAATGTTGTATTAATTTTTAATGTCTTATAATATATGCTCGGTAGAAAACTACATGCCACTGAAACAGGACATTAGAGAAAAATGTAAAAATGCTCACCAGCTATACCACACACAAAAAATTAACAATGTGGTTTTTATTTTACTTTATTTTTTTGTTAGTGGGAATCAAACTGAGGACCTTGTACTTGCCAGGCAGGTGCTTGTATTGCTGAGCTATATTAATGTGGTTTTTAATGTGAAATTGTGTTTATTTTTCTCTTGTTTTTAAGATAGCGCTATTGAAATATGATTCACATACCTACAGTATACTTGTTTAAAGTATAGGATTCTTTTTTTCACAATTTTATTGTATGTCAGTTTCACATTGATATATTTACAAGGTTGTGTAGCTATCACTAATTCCAGAAACTTTTCAGCAACCTTTTAGAGACTAAAATTAACCTTTTAAAGAGCGGAATTAGGACGTTCATCCTTTTGTACAGTCACCAACCGTGTATAGTGAAAACATTATCATCACTGCAAAATGCAACCCTGTACTCACTAGTTAGGCCTCATCTCCCCCCTCTGCCTAATCCTTGGAAAACACTAATATGCTTCTCTTTCTATAGATTTATAAATCGTGGATATTGTATATAAATGAAATTAATACATGGCTTTTTTGTGTCTGACTTACTTCACTTAGCATAATGTTTGCAAGGTTATCCATATTTGCACATGTATGTATTCAAATTTCATGGATTTTTAAGATTGAAAAATATTCCACAAATTTACCTATTTATCAGTGGGCTGTTGGGTTCTTTCTACCTTTTAGTAGTGAAATATGCTGCAGTGAACACTCATATGAAAGGATTTAGGTACTCTTATTTGTGGTTTGAACCTGGGAGTGGAATTAGTGCAGCATAGATAATTCATTTTTAAATTTTTGAAGAACTACCAAGCTATAATTAATAGGGCTCACCTTTTACATTTACACTAACAGTGTACCTGGGTTCAGATTTTTCATGTCCTTTCCAA
Organism: Chinchilla lanigera; assembly: GCF_000276665.1. Classification (NCBI taxonomy): domain Eukaryota; kingdom Metazoa; phylum Chordata; class Mammalia; order Rodentia; family Chinchillidae; genus Chinchilla; species Chinchilla lanigera. The sequence goes on along the minus strand of NW_004955512.1, from coordinate 2,223,985 downwards.
TTATTGTTCTAGTCTGTTTTTGTTTTGGTTTTGATTATAGCCACCCTTGTGACTGTGAAGTGTGGTATTTTATTGTAGTTTATTTTTGTTTTTTGAGACAGATTCTAGTTAAAATTGCCCTTGAACTCATTGTGTAGCCCAAGCTGGCCTCGAATTTGTGGTGATCCTCCTGCCCCAGCCTCCCAAGTGCTGATGTTCACCACCACATCCCACCTGGCAATTTGTATACCTTCATTACTAAAAGTTTTAAATTGGGTTTTCTTTTTATACTCTAGATCCTGTATCTTATCTTGTAAATGATTCATCAATATTCTCTTCTGTTCTTTAGCCTTTTTTTGCTTTGTGATGATCTTGGATGCACAAGTTTTTAACTTGGATGCAGTTCAGTCTTTTTTTTTTTCTTTTGTTGCTTAAGCTTTGTTGTTGTATCTCTCAGATGTTTGCCTAACCCATAGTGATGGACATCTACTCCACTATTATTGTTGGGTAGAGTATCATATCTGTGTCTTGGTATTTCCAGTTGATTTATAGTGTTGTTGAAGTTTTCAGTATATTTTACTGTGCTTGTGTTAGATGCCCTTCTTTTATTGAAACTAGAGTATGGCAGTCTGTGTTATAGTGCTATTCTTCCTACCAGTTCTGTTAATATGTGATTCATATATTTTTGAAGCTTTGTTTTTTGGTATATGTATGTTTATAATTTTTATATCTTAGAAGAATTGATCCTTTTTTTTTTTTTTTTTTGTTTTTTTCCGGTACCGGGAACTGAACTCACGACCTTGCGCTTGCCAGGCAGGTGCTTTTGCCGCTGAGCTAAATCCCCAGCCCCAAGAATTGATCCTTTTATGTATATATAATGATCTTTTTCCTTTGTAACAGTTTTTGACTTAAGGAGTATTTTGTATGTTAGTATTACAACCCAGATCTCTTAGTTTCTTGCAGTATCTTTTTAGGTCCTTTTGCTTTTAACCCATGTGTATTTTTGGAGGTAAAGTGAGTACTGTATAGATAAGTCTTTTCATTCATTCCAGATTGTTTCAGTTGGCACATTTAATTTGATTTATATTTGCAGTGATTGCTTATAGGCAAGGACTTCAGGTTTTTCTTTGTGTATTATATGTCATATAATGTCCCTGTATTTGATTCCTCCAGTACTGTCTTTTGCATTTTCTTGGTAGTGTATGTTTTTAATTCCTTTCTCACTTTTTTTTTTGTTTGAATTCTTGAGATCAAACCCAGGGCCTCATGCATACAGGACCGACCACTCTGCTCCTGAGCTATACCCATAGCCTCTCACTTATTTTTCTGTATTTTAGTCATTTTCTTAGTGGCTACCTTAGGGATTACAATTAACCTTGATAATTTAAGACAATTTAGTTTGAATTAACAACTAACTTCATAGTGTATAAAGCTCTATTCCCGCACAGCTCCTTTTTACCCCTTTGTGCTCTTTTGAGAAAGTACTGCTTCATATGTTATACACTCATTAACCTAGATTTATGGTCATTTTTATACATTCATCTTAAAATCCTGGAGGAGATATAAAGAAGAGTTAGAAACTAAAAATACAGTCAGACTGACCTAAGCTTGATCACACCTAAAAATAGCAGCACTCTAGTAGGATGAGGCTGCAAGATGGGACAATTTAGCAACTTAGGCCCTGTCTCAAAACAAACAAGCAAACAACAAAGACCCCTAGTAGCACTACTTTTTATTTTACCTATGTAGCAGATGTAACAGTTGTAACAGTTTAAATATTGTTGCGTGACCTCAGATTGCTAATGTCTTTTCATTACACCCTAATGGACTCACTTTAGCCTGTTTTATAAGACCAGGTCTACTAGTGACAACTCCACTCAGTTTTTATTCATCTGGAAGTGTCTTAATTAATTTCTCATTCAGTTTGAAAGGATAGTTTTGTTAGAATACACAATTCTTGCTTGACATTTTTAAAAAGTTCAGCATTTTAAGTATGTCATAGCACTGCCTTGTTGATTTCTGATAAGAAATTAGTTTTTAATGTACTTGTGTCTCTTGTATGTGATGAGTTGCTTTTCTCTTGGTGCTTTCAAGATTCTTCTCTTTATTTTGGCCTTTGAAAGTTTAATTACAGTAAATCTCTGTGTGAATCTCTGAGTTTATCTTCATTGGAGTTCTTTAAGCTTGGATGGGTAGATTCATGTTGTTATGAAGTTTGAGAATTTTTGGCCATTGTTTCTTCAAATACTTTGTTTTTTGTTTTGTGGGGGTTTTAGATACTAGGAATTGAACTCAGGACCTCAGTCTTGCGAGGCAGACACTTGTGCCGCTGAGCTGTATCCCCAGGCCCTCTTCAAATATTTTAATGTCTTGTCTTTTCCCCTGTTTTTTCTGGGGCTACCATAAGGCATATTTTTGTTTAGCTGATGGTCTCTCACTTTAGGCACTATTTATTTTTTATTTTCTTCTCGGGCTTGTTATTTTCAGTGGTCATGTATTCAGGTTTGCACCTTTTTTCTTTTGGCTGCTCAGGTCTTCTGTTGAGCATCTGTAGTGAAACTGTCATTTTGGTTATTGCACATGTATTTGTTTTGTGATTTCAGTGTGTGGGCTTCCTATTTCTGTGTATACTATGTAAATGCTTTGTATAAAATTTAATGTTTTGCATCATATGGGTAATTATCAAAGTTAAATTTCCTCCCTCCTCCTGTCACTAGGATTTGCAGTTGTTGATTTACTAATCGATTTTTCACTAATAGAGGTTGAACCCAGGGCCTTCGGAGCTGTATCCCTAGCCCAACGTTTTATTTGAGAAATCTAACTTCCAGTGTTTTCAGCAGTATGTTTAAGCATGAACCTCTCTTTACGCTGTTAAAAATAATGTGAGACAGACATTTTTTAGAAGAAAGTGCCTGGCAGCAAGCAGAGCTGCCAATCCTTTCAACCTGCTTCCACCCTTGGTCAGAACCTCAGCTGTACAACCTAGAATATAGGGACAGAAAGCCCCCTTCTCCTTGAGTGACACACATCCTTGCTGTATGAACTTCACTAGAGGGTGCTTACCTCTCCAGAATGGAACTTACACTTTTGGAGCAAAATGGTAAGAGGACCAGATAGATCACCAATATTCTTGGGCTGTACCTTCTCAATTAGAGCCTTTCTGAGTGGGAGGAAAGCAAACCCCAGCCCCTTGGCAGTGCCTGCCTGGTATAGAGCTTTTATGATGTATAGCTGTGGGGAAAGAAAGAGAAAGGCTAGCTACCTGTCCCTGTACTGAGGTAAAACTGGCCCTAGCTCTTCAGTGACATGGTAAGGTGCTGGAGGTGGGAGATAATCGTAGTTCTGGTGCCACAGACTAATTCTTACTGAATTTTAGTAGATTTTCTTGGGTAAATGTTTTTCTATTTACAGTATATTCTTAGGCTTATTTCTAAGAACTTTAAAATTTCACCATGTTTCATGGTTAATTCCCTGGAAAAAATGATTGCTGAGCCTCTCACCCAGCCAATCTAGAATTTCTGCCTCCCTTGGTTTTTAACTGCTTATTCATGCTTTTAGGAGAGGAGTGATTATAAAATTGTGCTGTAACTTTTTGTCTTGATTAAAGATTTTAGTAATTTCCTATTTTCAGATTTTGTCAGTAAGAACACTTAACAGTATAGCTTTTTTACATGGAGATCAATATATGAATATGATTCTTTGTGCAGTAATCTGTGTCAATTCAGAAGAATCATTGTGTATTTTTTATGTGAATGGACAGAGGTAGGAAATCAAAGTGAAACACTTTACTAATT
>NW_004955512.1:2218025-2220112 GCF_000276665.1 Chinchilla lanigera | reverse complement strand
ATAATGATATTAAATATTATTTCAATATGTTATTATTTTCAGCTTGAAAAAAGTTTTAACTTGTATTGATTTGCAATTTCTTTCCTACTTTTTTTTTCCATACAGATTTGAAACCAAAATTGATTCATTTCATGTTACTGGCTTACCAGATAATTTTAAAAAACCTCACCTTCTGACTTCATTGGATGATGCATCACTCTTCCAAATTACATTTGAGATAAATCCACTAGATGAAACTGTTGCTCAGAGGTGTATCATAGAAGCTGAACCTTTAGAAATAATATATGATGCAGTAAGCATTTTCTATATTACCAGGTTTTAATACAGTTCATTTTGACTTTGTGCTTCATGTTAATGATGTTTATTTTGACAGAGGACAGTGAATAGTATAGTGGAATTCTTCAGACCTCCTAAAGAGGTACATCTAGCACAGCTCACTTCAGCAACTTTGACAAAACTTGAAGAATTTCGAGATAAGACAGCAACAGGTAAATTAATGTTGGCAAGTTAAATCTGTACTATGTATTAAATGTTGTATATAAAAATGGTTTTTGTAAAGTTTACTTTATTTCTAGACTGGATACAATTTTAGGAAAATGATGTGGTAAGTACTTTGTTTAAAGGCAGATGTAACAGTAATCACTTTTATACACAGGAAGTTCATATTTAATAGCCACTACAGAATTTTGTATAGAATTTTTGGATGTCATTATTACTGTAATAGGCTTGTCCTTTTCTGTTATAAAGAATTTCAGAGTTTGATATATTGACCTCAAAAAATAAAAGTCATATCCTTTTTTAAGGTTGGGTGTTATTTCTTCCTTAACTATTTGGTAGAGTTTAATAGTAAAGCCATTTGGGTCTGTAGATTTCTGTGGAGGGAGGTTTAAAGTGTACAGATTCAGTTTTTAAAATAGATTATTCACTATAGAGATGATTTTAATGTTTTATAATTTGTTGGGACTTGCTCTCTTATTTCATATATGGTGTTTTTAAAAAATGTTCCACATATGCTGAAAAAACAGTTGAAAAAATATTTACACATATTTCTTAGGATGTGCTGGGCATGGTATCATGCGCCTGTAATCTCAGCACTCAGGAGGCGGAGGGAAGAGGATGGTTGTGAGTTCTAGACCAACCTGGGCTACACAGTGAGCTCAAGGCCAGCTTGAACTGTATAGTGAGACCCTGTCTCAAAAAGACAAAAAAAAAAAGCGTATTTCTTAGGATGTGTTTGTTAACCATATGCAGGAATTCAAGTCTTCTGTCTTTACCTGTTTCTTTGTTACCTTGTTCTAATAGTTATTTAGAGAAATAAGTGAAAACTATCTGAGCTTGAATGTACATTTTTCTGTTTCTTCTTAGATCTGTCATTTGTCTTAGTAAATTTGATACATGTATACATGTTACAGTCTGTTATCTTTTATTTGCATTTACTTAATTTATTTAGGTTTATGTCTCACATTTACTTATATGCTTTTAAATTTGGCTTGCTTTGCCCAGTGTGGTGGCACATACCTGTAATCCTGGCACTGGGGAGGCTGAGGCTGGAGGATTACTGTGAGTTTGAGGCCAGCGTGGCCTGCTTATCAAGACCCTGTCACAAAAACAAAACAAAACAGCTGCTTTCTGGCTTGCCTTTGGATAAATTCTATCATTCCTTCCTCTCCTCTCCTCTGTTGAAAGTTACACAGTCTTTAATTTCAAAATAACAAATTTTTGTCAAATTATAAATTTAATAAAAATTTTACATTCTATTAGTCTTTATAAAGATCCTAGTACTCTTGAATGCTACTCACCATCCACCCGCTGATGTACATGCTATGTTCCTTTTTCTTTTAACTTTATTGGAATTTTTTATTGGGTAGATATAGTCTATTAGTTTAGAATTACATCTTTTGTTGATTTTCATTTTTCCTTGCACTTCATATCTTTTGCCTGAGATTATTCTCTTTTTGTTGGAAGTTCAATTTCTTTTCTTGTGAGAGTCTGCTGGTTAACATTTTTGTTGTAAAATATTTTACCCTCGAGAGTGCGTGCATCTGGACCCCGCCACCATTACAGACGGAGTCCTGGCCCCCCTGCTC
>NW_004955512.1:2110828-2212126 GCF_000276665.1 Chinchilla lanigera | reverse complement strand
AGCCACTTTGAAGATATAAATATGTAATACAACAAGCATTGTTAATTCCCTACCACTTTGTTTGTAACTCTGTATTGTCTGTACTGTGCTTGTGATGTAAAATGTTGTATGTCTGTTAATGTTTCCCTCCTTTTATCTTTAAAATAAAAAAAAAATTTTCCCCTCATTTTTAAAGTATATGTTCATTGAACATAGAATTAAAGGTTAACAGCTATTTTCTTTTTAAACACTGGGCCAATCTGCTATATTTTGGTTTCCATACTGTTCAGTGTTAAGTGTCACTGTATTTGATACTTTCTTATAGGATATTTTTCTTTTATGTTTGACATTTAAAATCTTACATTTTGTTTTCTGTAGTTCCAGTATATTATATTCAGCTTTGGGAATGCATGAAAGTATGTGTGTGTGTGTGTGTGTGTGTGTGTGTGTGTGTGTATGTGTGTGTGTGTGTGTGTTTCTGTTGAGATAATTGAGTTTCATAAATCTGAGTACTGGTATCTTTAATGAATTCTAGAAACTCTATCTGGAAAAATTGTTAGGTATTAGTTCTTTAAATTTTTTCTTCTTCTTTCTCTGAAATTCTGGCCGTTCTTCCTGTATCTTTTATTCCCCTAAACTTCCATATCCTGCTATTTCTTCCTTGTGTCTATTTTTTCCTATGTTACATGCTGCGTAATTTGTCGTTAATTTATTTTCTACGTTATTAAATCATTTTTTAACCATGTCTAATATGCTATTAAATCTTTACATTAGGTTTAATTTTTAGTGATTATATTTTTCATTTTAGGAGTTTGTTAAAATTTGATAGTCATGCTTTTTTAGTTCTGTTTCCTATGGTTATTTAAACTTGTTTTCTGTGCATGACTGTAATCCTAGCACTTATGCGGCTAAGGCCAGAGAATTGCCATGAGTTCGAGGCCAGCTTGGACTGTGTAGCAAGACCCTGTCTCAAAAGGCCAAGAAAAAGAGAGAGGGAGGGATGAAGGGAAGGAAGGAAGGAAGGAAGGAAGATAGGAAGGAAGGAAGGAAGGTAGATAGGAAGGAAGGTAGGAAGAAAGAAGGAAGGAAGGTGGGAGAGGGAGACTTTGGGTGTAATAGATGCTTTTCGTAATTTTGATTGTGTTTCACAGGTACATACTTGTAAGTTTTATGTCTGTCTCCAAAGATGTGATTGTCACATAAATGTAGTTTTAAAATGTTAATATACCTCCGTAAAGCCACTCCATAAACCAGATGAGTTGATTAGACCTCTAAACATTTAAAAAAAAAAAAAAAGGATCTTAAGGGCCAGATTGTTTCTTGGAGTGTTTGGGGGGGGCAGGAGAGAGAAACAGAGACCCAACAGATGACAAACTTGAGTACAACCATTACCTGCATTTGAATCCAGTCATGTAGGAGGACAGTTTTGAGTCCCTTTGCTTTTGAATTTCCAACCTGGTTGGATTCCTGTAGTAATTCTTCGGTGATCTGTTGAGTCTCTGTTCAGCCTTGTACTTCATGTCACCTTGCATCCTCATTTGAAGAGATTTTACTGGAGTCTGCTTTGTACAGACAGGTTATTGGAGATACCAACTGCACCCTTCCAACCTCCTCTCATTAGCCTTGCTTGGCTTACTTAGGAATGACCTTTGCAATTGCCTGAAGATGATAATTTTGCTACTAATTTCTTATATTTCCAGGAAGACCGGGCCCCCACTTAGGACTTTATTTATTTACTTATTTGTTTATTTTTGATCTTTTTGAGACAGGGTTTCACTATGCAGTTCAGGCTGGCCTAGAACTCACTTTGTGGCCCAGGCTGGCCTTGAACTCAGAGCAATCTTCCTGCCTCAGCCTCCTAAGTGCTAGGATTATTGGTGTACACTACGAGACCTGGCTATATTTATATTTAAATGATATATGATGGACAAATATATTTAAAACTATATTCTTTTTATTTATTGTAATTACCTTTACAAGTTTTTTTTTATTTGAACTTTCTTGTTGTTACTGTTGGTTTGGTTTTTTCCAGACAGGATCTTGCCATTTTGTTCAGGCTGGCCTTGTAGTCCAGGCTGACCTCAAACTTGTGCCAATCCTTCTGTCTCAACCTCCTGAGTACTGGGATTACAGGTGTGCACCCCACCATGCCTGGCTTGAACATGTGCTCCTAACATGTACAGTGATACGTTGGTGGCTTCAAGCTCAAATTTTGCACTACTTTAACAGCAAAGTTTGAAAAAATTCTGCTCATTGTTCATAACTTTGCCTGATAGTTGAGCTGAAAATCTGACTTGAAAAAATCTATATAGGCCAAGAAAGAATCATGCCCTGTGTCTTGCGCTGGACACAAAGGGTGACACTTTAGTTTAAGCACCACTCTCGCCCAAATAACATACAGTGCTTGTGTTAGCACATGAAAACATTTCTTCAAGTTATATATTAGTATGGGCTCACCAAACATGGAATGATTTCTTTTGGGAATCTGGTTTTTGGGGAAAACAAGAGCTAGATCATGATAAAATAGGAGTTAGAACAGTTCCAAGTGGAAATATCAGATGTTGAACTCCCTGGATCAATCTTTTTAAAATTGTAGGACTTTCTACAAAAGGCTGCCCTTTTTATTCAGTACTTGTATGACCCTTCCCAACCTCGACCTAGTCTCTAAAAAAATGTTCAGCTAAATGCATGAAATTTGACTGTAAAATGAGGGGTTATATAGTAAATAAACTATATCACTTCCAGTTTTTAAATCAGTCTTTTTAGAAATAAGTTTCTCATTATAATTTACATTTTAAAAAACTAGTTTTGTAATTTGTTGTGTAGTTTTCCTTTTTTCTTGTCTGTGAAGGAAGATACTTTTCTGTTTGAGAATCAGATCTCAGTAATTTTATAGAGCAAAATAATCTTTATGCACTCTGGCTATTTACAGAATTTTTTTTCTGCAAGAAAGGGCTTCCATTTTGTGGGATCATACATAATTCATTAATTTAAAGGCTAATGCTAGACTCAGAAACATGAAATACATTGCTTTGGCATACTAATCACATGTAAGTGAGTTATTTTTTAGAATAAAAAGTATCCTGTAAATGAAATAGCTAGTGGAGAACTCTGTTGTTGATGAGGATTTAATGACCCAGAGGTTTTCATTGTCTCAGAATAAAATAACTAAGATCAAGTTCAGTATTGTCATTCATTGGAGTACATGCAGCTCTATTGAACCATTTATGAGTTAGAAAGAATTTGTACAGATTTTAATAGGATAAGTGTTTCATACCACTTAATCTTTTTAAAGGTTTATATTTTTCTCTAGTTTTACCCAATTTGAGTCTATGGCTTAAAAAACTTTTCTTTTTTTTTGAGAAAACAGTCCAATTTTGTACTCAGATTTAATTAAAGAGTGTACACATTGATCACTACAGATTTAAATTTATATTGGAAATACATTGCTCATGATTATTTTTAAATTGGTACTTGATTATGAAATTAATACTAATTTCACATTAATCTGAAATTATTCATTTGCTTAGTGATTCCCTATTTCTTGCATAATTTGTGAAGAATACTGCAAAAATTTAAATTTTCTACAGGTCTGCTGTACATTATTGAAACCCAGAAAGTTCTTGACCTCAGAATTAATTTGAAGGCTTCCTATATTATTGTTCCGCAAGATGGAGTTTTCAGCCCTTCATCAAATCTACTTCTTTTGGATCTTGGTCATCTAAAGGTACATACTAACAGTATTTGATTTAGGAAATGATATTTAGGGTGTTTCTTTAAAGAAGTACTTTGGTTTTTAGACAGTTTAATTTGGCTTATTGATTTTTTAGCTTTATGATTGATTCCTTTCTGGTGGAAAAAGTGAAGTTTCATTTAATCAGTCTGATTTTTTTTCACTAAATTTTCAAAGTTAAAAGACCCAAGTCTAAAGTAGGCTGAAGAATTGTTTCTGTAGAATTTGATTGTTGTGTTTATTTTCTTTTCAGTTTAAATCTTTTACATGATTAATTGATGTATATAAAATGAAGTTAAAAATTAAATGCATCCTCATCCTTTTGCATATATATATGTAAATATTGACATTTTTACATTTTTTATTATTTTAAGTGGATGAATTGTTTTGGATTAACCCAAGACATTTCTTTTTTCTTTCAATTATGAACTCTTTTTTCCTTCCAAAAATTTGAGTGGAAAGTAGTTTTTTTTTCAGAGCTGTAACCTTCAGTGTAATACCTATTAACCACATGTAATTGATTAAAATTAAGTAAAAATAAAAATTCAGTTTCTTAGGTAACGTAACTAAGAGTTTAATAGTTAAAAGTGGTAGTGGTTACTCTATTGGACAGCACAGATTCAGAACATTTCCTTCATCATAAAAGTTATTTTGGACAGCACTACTCTAAACCATTAAAGGTAGAAGACTACTTACAACAATTTAAAAACCCAAAGGAGGTGAATAATATTAGAAAGATTTTTGTGACTATCTAATAAATATTATTTACCTTTTCCTAATATTACTTACTTCTTTCTCCCTTTCCCTTTGCTTTCCCCCGCTCTCCCCTTTTCTCCCATCCCTTCCCCTGCCCTCCTTTTTTTTCTTGTTGCTCTGTACTGGATACTTATATAGATGAATTGGCTTTATATTTATAATAAAATTTATATAGCTAATTATTCATAATTGAAATTGGTTATTGAATTGTTTCAAGGGCAGTATGGTACAGATAGAGCATAAGGTAAGGGTGTCTATGTAACTTTGTGACATTTGGTGATTTGCTTAACTTATATAAAACTTGTTACCTTCCAGACAGATAAGCTATGTAAAAAATGTTTTTTGTGTGTATATAAATGAATAAGATCTTTAAGTTCTGTTATGGAGTAGTGATCTGCTGAATATTTAAGTGAAAAAAATTTGTGTGCATAGTATGCCAAACAGGGGAGGTACAAACATAGCATGTTGAGAGTCATATAAATGGCAGAGCAGAGTTGGACTGAAATTCAGCTATAATATTAAACCCTGGGCTCTTTTACTTATTATCAAGCTGTCCATGCATCTGTCATTCTAGTATTTGTCATTGTAGTATAGGAATATTTTAAAGCTAAGTTTGTCTCTTGATCTTGTTCTTCATGAGAAATTTTAACCAGATTTTAAGATGTATTATTTTCCAGGACTATCTTGGTTTCTTTTAATAAAAAGAAATGGAAATTATAACTATATGTAAAAATTGCTTTTATATGTGTGCTTCTCATTATATCTCTCAGGGTTAATGACTTTTCTTAATAGCCTTATACAATATGTCTGCTTGTGAGTTTATTCTCCCCAATTAAAATTTTATATTATAGGTTTGAAAAATAAAAACTTATACAGTATTTACATTTTGAAGTATTTTGCATAATTTAAACTATTAAAATTAACTTCAAGGTGACAAGTAAAAGTCGTTCGGAATTACCAGATATGAAACAAGGTGGACCGAACCTTGAAGAGATAAGGCACAGAGCTTATGATTCTTTTGATGTTCAGCTTACAAGCATACAACTGCTTTATAGTAGAGTGGGTATGTATAAAAGGCACTGCTGATTTTGCTGAAGTGATTAATTAGATTTGTAGACACTTTCTCTGAAACCTGTTTTCATGCATACATTTAAACTAATATTTTTAAGTTAGATGTAATTGTAAGTATTGCCTGATTCTCCACTAGGAGTGAGTTTGACCCCCAAGACATTTGCCAGTGTCTGGAGACATATTTGGTTGTACAGGTAGTGGTCAAGGGGCACTACTAACATATAGTGAGTGAAGGTCAAGGATGCTACTAAACATCCTACAATATGCTATATAGGTTAGCTCCCCACAAAAAGTGTTGATATAGTCAAAGTTGGGGAATCTTGATTTATACCACTATTTTCTAATGTTGAACTAAAGGTTGACACATACTGCAAATGATATTTGTATTACACAGTTAGATAACTAGAAGCAGCTTCTGAATGCCAGAGGTATCCAGGCTAGGTCTCTAACAGACCGTGCCATGGTGGTCACACACAGACTGAGGACAGTCACTGTCTTAGGAATACCTTTATCCCAATTTCTCTGGTGTACCAATCAAGCATCTCTGATCTAGTGCTAAATTTTTAGATGAAGCGGAACCACAAATTCAGTTGACAAGAACACTAAATAGGAGACTTAACATTCACTCAGCCCTGTTTCCATTCTGCCATCCTGCCTCTGAATCCCTGTAGGGTTAGTGAACATTCATATCACTCAACAGTGAGTTAACTGATAAAAAGAGAAGCATTGGAAAGCCAGAGTAACCATCATTAAAATTGTTAGTTTATATAGGACTGGACCGTTTTTCTTTTTTCTAATTATATTTGCTTAAGCCCACAAATTCTTCTTTAGGAAATACACTATGGCATTTTAGTATGCTTGAGTGATATGGTCGCAAGTCTGTGAGCTGTACTTCTTTGTTAAACATTTAAAAAAATTTGTTTTTGTCTGAAGATTATTGGAATTTCTTAGAATTGTATTTGACAAACTTTACTGTTCTTAAATAATTGATTCTTTTGACATTGTGGTTACTTTATATTATTGTCATAAAATCTTTTGATAAATACCAAAACACATGCTTCTAGATAAGTTTTTATCTGTAATATGGGAAATGAAATAATTCACTCATCAAAATACTAGTAGAATTTGAAGAAAATATAGTAAAGCCTATTTTACCACTTACATCTAGGAATCTAATATTTCCCTGGCTAGTTTTTCAAGACTGGAATTTGACTGACTCGAGTCATTTGATATTTCAAATGAGATAGTGTTTATGAAAATGCATTGTACTACATAGGTACCACTAATCTTGGGTGAGTGTGTATGTGTATGCAGTTTTTTTTTCCTTCTGAAACTGAGGATTAAACGCTGGGCCTTCACCGTGCTAGGGAAATGCTGTAATCTTGTTACAGATGTTTAAAGTTACTTTTTGAGTTATAAATATGCCTATTTTAGAAAACCTGTACAATCAAAAATTTAAAAGAATCACCCTTTATCTTGCTGCTTAGACATGAACATTGTTGCTGTTTGGTTGTGTGTTCTTTCAGTGTTGTATTCAGTTTATGTACAAGGTGTACCAGTTATGTATGCTTGTGTGATGTTTATGTATGGAGGTATTTGTGAATGGATTTTTAAATACTGTTACATAGTTCCTATCCAAATATTTTCTTTACCAATATTATTTTGGACACTTAAATCTATGCTTTTTATTGGTTCTATTATAGTCAAAGGCTGTGCTGTAAGTTACTTACCCATCCCCTTACTGAACATACAGGCTTGAAATACTGCAGTGAGTGTTGCCAAAGGATCATATTTGTAGATGTGGATGTGAATTTTAGTGTTACCACTAGTACATTGACTATAGGAAAATTGTAAATTCTGACAGCCTCAGTTTTCTAAAATGGGATGATTACTAATTGTTGTGAGAAAATTTAAACATTGTCGAAAACAGAGGTGGTTATAAATCTTGAATAAGTGGTGCCATGTACAAGTTACTATTAAAGAAACTCAGCTTTTTTCCTGCCTTTCTCATTACTGTCTTACAGCCCTGTTATGTTTTGTATTCTAGGGTAAGCTGTCTGGTTGTAGTCATTGCTAGTGGATGCACAGATTTGGCTAGAACTGTGCTGCTTCTTATAAAATAAGCCTTTTTTGTATTTGAGTAGGCATTTCTTGTTTGTTTTGTTTTTAAATATTGAGACAGCTTCTCCCTGTGTAGTTTTGGCTTTCGAACTGAAAGTAATCCTGCCTCACCCTCCAAAGTGCTGGGATTACAGGCTTGCGCCACCAGGTCCTGATAATAAGCCTTTTTTTATAATAGAACATAGAGAATCTTGTGAAGTAGCTGAAGAGAAGTGATGAAAGGAAAAATACTTTACCTGCTCACTGTGTGTATTTTAGATAATTAGGATTATCTAGATGTGAGGTGATTTCCCCATCTCATTTGGTATGTGAATATGAAGTATTAATAATAATTTCATGTTCTATATGCTATTCAATTATGCTTATATTAAATATGTGCTGTTTTCTGTAATTAGGTGAGAATTGGAAAGAGGCACGAAAACTTAATGTATCTACACAGCATATTTTGGTACCCATGCATGTAAATGTGGAACTCTCTAAAGCAATGGTTTTCATGGATATTAAAATGCCCAAGTATGTAGTATTTATCTGTTTCATGTAATTCTGCATATTCTCAGTAATTTTGTAGCTAAGGAAATAACCATATTTCCCTGATTCTTTTTTGTGATAAAATATACATAACATAAAGTACTATTTAAGCTTTGAGTATAGTTTTTTTGCATTAAGTACATTCACCTTATAATGTACACCATTACCACTGTCCATCTCAAGAACTTTATCATCTTCCTAACTGAAACTTGTACTCATTAAATAATGTTCTCTTCTACACTATACGCAACCCCTGACAACATCTATTCTGCTTTGCCTTTATGAACTTGACAATTTTAGTTACCTTATGCAAGTGTGATCATACAGTATTATTCATTTTTGTCTTTTACTTCATCTTCTGCCTGGTTCTGTCCATTAGTGAAATTGGGTTATTGAAATCTTCTAATATTAGACAGCTGTCAGTATTTCTCCCTAATTTTGTCAGTGTTAGGTTCATATATTTTTGAGCTCTACTGTTTGATGCATATCTATTAATAATTGTTACATTTTATTATTGAACCTCATGTCATTTTATTATTTAATGATGTTCTTTGTTCATGGTTGTTTCTGATTATTAAATGCAATAATTTTTGCATTCTTTTAGTTTTGACCTGTGTGTCCTACTAAAGTGATTCTCTTGTAGATAGCATGTAGTTAAATCGTTTGTCTTATCTAACTTGTCAACTGATGTGTTTTGATTGTAACATTTAAATATTTACATTTAAAGTAAATACTGTTAGGAAAGGACTTATTTTTGTTTATTTGTTTTTTCTAAGCCTGTTTTATATCTCAATTTTCTTAGTCTTCCTTTATGTTTAGTTGATATTGTGACACATTTTGAGTTCTTTCTCATTTCCATATTTGTATATTTTACAGTTTTTTGGTTACCATGGAAGCACTACATATCCTAAAGTTAGTATTGTCTGCTTAAAATTGACACCAGCTTACTCTCAGTTGAAAGCAAAAGGTTACTTGTTTCTCATTCTACCCCCTTTAGTTATTAATGTTGCAGTTTAAATCTTCATATATTTTGTACTTATTAACATAGATCTATAGTTTTTATGCATTTGTTTCATTGTTTTAAATCCTTTGAAAATTATTTACAGTCATTTGAACAGACATTAATAAAGTGGTAAACACTACAAATATTTATAAAAAGTATAAAGGCATAGGCAGATTGATTAGGCAGAGTTTGCAAGTGAGAGAAAATAGGGAAAAGAGATTAAGCTTGAGGTGAATAGGGCACACTCTGGTGCAGAGGTTCAGACTGGTCCTTTCATGAAAGAATGAGGTAGCCTTTATGAACCTCCTTGCGGGAGAGTAGAGTGTGGTTGGTCATTATCTCATTTCAGGTTTTGTAGCTCCACAGAAATCTCTATGGCTTGAGGGGCAGTTCAGTTCTTCGGAGACGCTTGAGTGTTGAGGGAGTAGCATTGGTTTCTGTTGTGGGGTAATTTGCTCCCACTTGGGGAGGTGACCTCGTCATAGGGTAGACTACAAAATAGTGCTTTTTCTGGAATCCGAGGGGACTGCAGGTTTAGGATAATGACTGGAGACTTCATGGCACTCTAGGGGTTCTGCAACTGGACCTTGTGAAAGCTAGCAATTGGATGTCCCCGCAAAACGGAAATTACTTTAGTTACTACACTTGGTGTCCTCAGTCTTGAAGGGGGAGTGGCATAATCTAGCTAAGTTCAGGGCTAATTAACCTTGTAATACAGACACTGGCGTGATTAACAAGCACATGTGCAGAGCTGAGCAGAGATCTGACAGAAAGTTTAAAAGTAATAATACAAAACGAAAGCCAAGCTTTATTCTGCTTTTCGTCATCTACTGGGGTTCTGTAGTCTAACTGAAGAACTTTTTTTTTTTTTTAAAGCAAAAACTGCTCTTAAGTCTTTGACAGCCTCAGAAGGAAATAGATATCATGCTTTTCATGAATAACAGATAAGGGACAAGGGATTTGTCTTCTGTCCCTATGGTGGTCTCTGACTGTGTCACTTCCTTTGAAATTTGAGCTAAATATAAGTAAAGGAAACTACCAAGGCAATTAAAAGAGTAATGCAGTACCTATGTCTGGTATTGAGTCACGTTTTGGACATCTGATCTCTTGGACAAGTTACTCAACTTTGCTGTCCCTTAGTTTCCTTATAGGAATTGTATATGTGAGAACTCATAAGCAGTAGGGGACCACTGGATTGTGTACTTCATAGGCTATGAGGGCTACTTACAATAATGTGTATATTTTCTTCATTGTCCATCATATAATAAACATGTGATAAATAGTAACGTCATTTGTACTTGGCAAATAATAGAAAGACCATAGGTAATGTGGAAATCAGAGTAGTGATTTTTAGCACTTAAAATCATATTTAAATTTATATTTGTATAATTTGAGGGATAGAGTCTTTTTAATTAGTGCACTTAAGTCATAATGAAAGTTCCTCTATAATGATTTATGTATTTTAAAAACAGGTTCAAGATTTCTGGAAAGTTGCCTCTTGTTTCCATACGAGTCTCAGATAAAAAACTGCAAGGGATTATGGAATTGGTTGAAAGCATTCCAAAACCTGAACCTGTAACTGATGTATCTGCACCTATCAAATCATTTCAGGTATTGTTATTTTCAGAATTCAAAAAACACTTAAACAAGAAACTTCACAAATAATATCTGAAATAATCTTAAGAACCTCAGATAAAATTATTTATAATCATTTTCACACTCTATAAAAGAGAAATTGATGGAAAGGTAAAGGATACAAATATTTAAGAAGAATATAAAGTAAACTCCATCTGTGTCTGCTTCTGCAGTCTCCAATTCCTCTTTTTAATAGGAACACTATTAACCACACTTCTCTCATTTTTCAGAAAATTTTTATGGCACATTCTGTTACACATGTGTTTGTGTATTCTATATAATTATTCTGAATCTGTATTCTTGTCACTATTACTGCCATATATCTATATAGACCTTAGAGATGCAGTGGTGCTTTGGTTCATGAATTCTTTAGTTTGTGAACAGTTGGGCAGAATTTTGTTTTTGTTTGCGAAATCTGTATCCGCTGACGAATATGGCCACAGCCATCTTTCCCACATGAACAAAAACATGGCCGTCTTTTCCAGAAGAGTGGAATGAATGAAGTTTGTGAACTGAGGTACCACTGTATTTTCATGTTGGCACATACATATCTGCGTAATTCTTTTTCTTGGTTATGTAATTCTGTGTTGTGTGATTATGTCGTCTTTAATAATATATTCCCTTTTGATGTGTGTTCGTATTATTATTGTTTACAATTATGTAAAATGCCATATTGAAATTTCTTGTACATATATATGGTTATACTTTCATCCATAGGATAAATTCTCAGAAGTGGAATTGTTGATTACTCTTGATCTTAGCCAAAAGGCTGAGAAGTGATGTGGAATTGTTGATTAAAGGACTGTATAATTTTAAATTTTGATGGAATTTTGCCAAATTTTCCTTTTTTGAGTATTACTGTTACAAACTATTAATGGTAAATGAGTGTCTTTTTCCTTGCTCTTGTGAGGTTTAATATTAGCAATGGTTAACATTCAGTCTGAGAAAATGTCTTCTGATGTTGATTTGCATTTCTTTATGAGTAAAACACATTTCTAAATTTCATGATTATTTCAGATTAATTTTTTGGAAACTGCTACTCGTGTCTTTTGTGTGTTTTTTACCTATTGGATTATGTTTTCTAATTATGGAAATTATATTTGTCACTTAAAATTGTTTTTTTCCATTTTGTTGTTTTTCTTTTTCATTTTATTGGGGTTTTGTGTGTGTGGAGGTACTGGGGATTGAAACCCCCCAAGATCCTTGTGTATGCTAAAATGCTAGGCAAATGCTTTAGTGCTAAACTATATCCCATCCCATATTGTGTCAAATGCTGTGCCCCATGTTAAATTTGTATTTATGTTAAAATGATTTCAGTAAAGTTTATTTCTAGAGTGAATACAATGTAATGGAAATGAATATAGTGCTTTGTTGTTTAAAGACAGATATAACAGTAATCTTTTTTACTCAGAAGGTTTATGCCAAATAACCACATAATTAAATTCTTGCTTTAGGTAAAGCTATCTTATAAAAAGAATAAATAAAGCGTAAAAACTAACACTGAAGTTAGTGAAAAATTTCATATAGTGTGAAAAGATATTCAACATTATGACTCATCAAGAAAATGAGTCTGTATTGAAATACTATAGAATGGTGACTATAACAGATAAAAATAAAAAAGAATGAGCAGGGTCCAGGTCAGGGTACTGCCAGAGTAAGAATTTAATGCTGTCTGGAAAATGAAAAAAGGAAATACGCAAAAACCCTATGATACACTGCTATTGTAATTCAAAAAATGGTTAACCTCCCTTTAGAAATAGTTTGATAGTTTTGTTGAACAAAGTTAGATATGTACGGACCACATGACTTGGGAATTCTGCTTCAAGCATTTTACCAGACAGAAAGGAAAACGTGAACAGTTGACCTAGAATGCTCATACTAAAGTTACTTACGCTCTTAAGCAGTTGGTGCTTACCTTTAATCCCAGCACTCTAGGAGCTGAACAAGGAGGATTCCAAGTTGAAAACCAGCCTGGGCAATTTAGTGAGACCTTGTCTCCAAACAAAGAAATAAACAAAAAATAGGGAAAATCCAGTTGTGGAAAAACCTGAGTATTTATCAAAAAGTGAATGGATAAAAACTCTAATATATTCATACAGTGGAATATTACATAGAGAAAAATATCCATACCTGCATCATTGCTGGGCACTGACTAGGGAGGAGGTCAGCTCAAAAAATTCCAGGGTAGTTTAGAGAAAAGAATGTTGGAATACTGGTCAACCTATTTCACCAGCATAGCAAAATACATATTCTAAAACCTAACAGGAACATCGTAAAAGAGGAAAATAGTAGGCAATTTCTTTCATTAATGTAGGTATAAAGAGTTTAAAATATTGAAAATTGAAATCAGGTAGCATAATGGTTAATCTAGAGGATGCCTAATTCTTACAAGGAGCATGAGGGAGTCTCCAGATAATGTTCTACCCATGGATCATGGTGGGAGAATATAGGAGTGTTTTTATTTTTTGAAAAATTAGTGGACTATATACTTAGGGCTTATGTAAGTTCTCTGTAGTAGGTTATACTTCAATAATAGTATTGTTACCTCTCATCAAAAAAAAACAGAATTTCAGGAAAGGGCAAATAAATAGCCCATGAAACTATGAAATGATGTGTAACTATTATACATTTGTGAAATTCTAATTAAAGCTAGCATGACATTAGCAGTGAAATTGACAAAATTTAATGTCTTGGAGAAACAAGTATATTTGACAATAAGGAGTCATTCAGATTCTAAGCTAATGCTGATGTTAGTGTAATAACATTGTAAACACTTGTGAAAAGAATTTGATAGTACTTAATAAGGTGAATATAAATAATTGTATCCTTTGGGAAAATCTTGTATATGATTGTGTGAAGCATGTTCAAGGATGCTTATTGTGGCCCTGTGAGAGGCAAAAATCTGAAAACCACATAAAATTATACAAAAGGTGGGTAAATATTTGTTTACTCATCAGTTCAAAACAGTTTAGCAGGGGGCTGGGGATTTAGCTGAGCGGCAAAAGTGCCTGCCTGGCAAGCGCAAGGTCATGAGTTCGGTTTCCGGTACTGGAGAAAAAAACAAAAACAAAAAAAAAACAAAACAGTTTAGCAGTGAAAAATTGGTAAACTATATATGTGCTTAAACTTTATATTGTAAAAGAAGGAAATCACAGGAACATATGTGATACTCCCTTTTCCTACCATTTAGAGGCAAATTATACTGTATTAGAGAATCATTTATAGGTGCTTAAAGAAATAAAAGCAAAATTATGATCAGTGGTAAGGCATGTAATCAAGCAGGACCACATAAGTTTCTTCCAAGCAGGGTATGGTGATGTTTAGTTTCTTGGTCTAGGTGGAAGTTTCAGTGGTGCTTTTTTTTAAAAACTACATCATCTGTTTTTAAAGAGAACCAATAAAAAATAAATTTATTCAAATACCTTCATAATCTTAAAAATGAAACCGAGCTCTCCAACTCTAGTGGTATTAAGACTTGTGGTTTCTCGTGGATATCTGCAGGTGGTTTCCTTTTTAAATAAAATGTGAAGTTAAAATATATTTAAGATTTATTCTTACTCAGGTTATCAAGAAAATCATTACAACAGTTCTACTATTTATATTTAGCTTTGAGATTATAAAAACATTTCTTTAAATCATAGATTATGATTTATTTTTCTAACTTATATCTAATTTCTTACCAGTAATTCAAATTGAGTGGCTTTTTGTCAAAATTGTCTTTCCAATGTTGACTAGAAGTCTTTTTTTTTGGTCTTTTGAGACAGGGTCTTGCTATGCAGTTGAAGCTGGCCTTGAGCTCACTTTGTAGCCCAGGCTAGTCTCAAACTCACAACGATCCTCCTGCCTTAGTCTCCCAAGTGTTGGGATTATAGGTGTGTGCCACCACACCTAGCTGCTAGAAGTCTTTTTTTTAACTGAGTGTTGCTTTTCTTTCAGATTCAAACATCATCTTCTTTCGGAACATCGCAGATTTCACAGAAAATTATTCCCTTCTTGGAACTTCCATATGTTACTGAAGATGGTAAAATGAACATGCTTAAGGAAATTTTTCTTGCTACACATACATAGTTAAAGTAACTTGCATTATGAGGCATATTTTCTTCGTATGACCATGTAGAAAAGAGGAAATACCTTTTTCTTTTAACCTCTAGATTCTCTGTTAACAAAAGATACAAGATTAATCAAGTTTATTAGCTTTTATATTTCATGTGCACATGAGAAGGTACTCAGAAATGAGTAACTCAGGCCGGGCGTGGTGGCACATGCCTGTAATCCCAGCACTCGGGAGGCTGAGGCAGGAGGATTGTTGTGAGTTTGAAGCCAGCCTGGGCTACAAAGTGAGCTCAAGGTTAGCCTGAACTGCATAGTGAGACTTTGCCTCAAAAAGACAGAAAAAAAAAAAACCAACTCAAAATGACAATGAAAATTTGGATTTCTATACCAGTTTGGCTTAAACAAAAGGAAAAGGAGTTTGGAGCTTGGAGGGAGGCAGATTAGGGGAAGGTAACTAGGAAAAGTATTACAAAGAAAGTTTATGCAAAATAAAGTCAGCAGCATTTCCTTTGATAAGAATGTCATGTGGTTAAGAGTCATCTGGTACCACAGAGGGTGACATCTTTACAAGGGTAGATAAATTTTCCTTATAAACTTTTAACATCCTTTCCAAAAGAGAAACGTATGCTCTGACTTTGGAGCTCTTGTGAATGCTGTTTCTCAAAATAATCAACTCAGTATAATCTGTATGCTGGAGAGACACGATTTGGAGTAGCATAGTGTAATTTCCTACAGTCATTCGAAAGCTTTCAGGTGTAAGCTGGGCGTGGTGGCGCATGCCTGTAATCCCAGCACTTGGGAGGCTGAGGCAGGAGGATCTTCGCAAGTTTGAGGCCAGCCTGGGCTACAAAGGGAGCTCGAGGCCAGCCTAAACGGCCTATTGAGACCCTGTCTCAAAAAAGAAAAAAACAAAACAAAAATCCCCCTGAGAATGTTATTTGTGCAAAAGTAATTTTAAATCTTGTTTATATTAAATTTAAAAATAAACTTTTAGTATTTTAATGTCTATATTTATTTCAAAGGTTAAAATATTCATTTCTATTATTGACTTAAAACAATGTTCTATTAAATTTAGACTCAGAGGAAGAATTTTTTGATGCACCATGTAGCCCCCTGGAAGCACCTCCTCGAGTTCTAACTAGAGTTAAAAGTATTCAACAAAGAAAATTAGAAAAGCAAGATAGTCCAGTAAATTTGACTCAGTTTAAAATACGATTTGAAGTAGAAGAGGTATGTATCATGATAAAATAAATGGGTTTTTCATTTGTGCTGTTCATAGCTTATTTATAGAGTCCCACTGCTAATAGGCCCTGTTGTTTTCATTCTGATTGAAGCTTGATACAGACTTGCTGTGGTTCACTGTAATCCCTCTTTTTGAAGATGAGCTTCCTTAGTTAAGAATCAAGTGTAGATGATATGCTATGTATATTCATATTTTTTGAAAAATGATTATTTATATGCAGTAGTATAAGTATATAGGTGGGAGGTACAAAAGGGCTCCTAAGTTTTAAATATGTAATGTATCATGTGTGTATGTATCCTATATCCATACATATAACTACCATGTATCTAAACATGTTTTCGTTTAACATAATGGTTGTTTCTTTTTTCTTCTTCTGCAGGTTTTGATTCAATTTTATCATCTTGAAGGAGATTGTGAACTACCTGTGGTAGAAATTGATGTTTTAAGGTCAGGCATGGAAGTTGAAATTAGAGCATTTGATTTGAAAGCAAATGCCTTTTTGAAAGAGTTCTGCTTAAAATGTCCAGAATTCTTCGGTGAGAATCTCCATTTTTTAAAAAAATAGACAAATTAATTTCATAGTTTTAAAGGCTGACACTCCAAGCTCCAGTGGCCTCTGGTAAGGATGTCCTGGTGGATGACATTGTGGTAAGAGCGTGTGCAGAAGAGGTCACGTGGTGAGACCAGAATCCAGAGAATGATGCGGGTGAAAGACTTCCTCTTTCATAACTGCTTCTCCCTGGAACTAACTGTATCCCCCAAGGGCCATGTCCTCAGTGTCCTGATTATCTTCTACTAGACTCCACTTCTTAAAGTTCTGCCATCACACTGAGAGCTAGGTTTCTAACACATGAGCTCTTAAGAGAAATCACATCTAAACCAATGCTGAGTTTTTATGTATGTATGTATGTGTGTATGTGTGTGTGTCTGTCTGTCTTTTTTGAGATGGGGTCTTGCTATGCAGTTCAGGCTGCCTTGAGCTCATTTTGTAGCCCAAGCTGTCTTGAACTGGCAACAGTTCTCCTGCCTCAGACTTCTGAGTGCTGGGATTATAGGCGTATGTCACCATGCCTGGCTAGCAGAGTTAGCTTTAAACTTTATCATATAGTTGGTTCCCTTGAAGGCAGGGAATGGGTAGACCATAGAAAAATGAAGTTTTTTTGTTGTTGTTGTTAGGGAAAATTCATTAGGATTAAATTTTAAATCTACACTGAATACAGGAACACTAAATTAGTTTCCTGTTAGTGCTATAACAATATACCACAAATTTAGTTTCTCAACACAAAATAGTATTTTGAGGTCTCACTGGGCAAAAATCAAGGTGTCAGCAAGAGTTAGTCTGTGTATACTCTAGAGGAGGACCTATTTCCTTGTTCATTCAAGTGCTGACTAAATTCAGCTGCATGTGACTTACATCTGTTTCCTTACTGCCTAATAGTTAATGCTGTCTTTAATTTCTAGAGGTCTCTATTGGCACTTGCATTATAATTCCTTACATCTCAGAAGCAGTGTTGAGTGTTAGACCGTCAGTACTGCCATTTCTAACCTCATTTACCTATTGCTTCCACTCTTACAAAGCCAGGTGATTAGATTATACAGAGTGGATAATCCAGGATAATCTCTATTTAACCGTAATCAGTTCAGTTTATTTTGTTATATGAGCAACATATTCTCAGATTTTGGGGGATCAGAGTGTAGACTTTATGCAGGAGCAGTATTCTTTCTTCCAAACACCTTTTATTTTCCAGAGTCATAGGGTATATACCTAACAAAATATTTCTATTTCTGTGTTAGGCATTTAGGTCAGTGCTATTCATATTTCTCTTCTAAATGAAAAAAATATTTTTCCTTAAAAGATAATAACAAATGGTAAAGAGAATTTTACAGACAACTATGCAGTTGTTTAATTTTATTAAATTTCTTTGTAGCGTAGCAGTATTATGTGTAAGTAGAGATAACATTAATTTTTAATAGTTTTATTTTTTAGAGCAGTTTCAGATCCATGGGACAGTTAAACAGATGGTATATTTTTTATTTTTTTTTTTAGTTTTTGGTACTGGGAATTGAACTCAGGACCTTGCTGTAGCTAGGCAGGTGCTTGTGCCACTGAGCTATATCCCCAGCCCTAAACAGATGGTATACAAATTTACCTTAGACCAGTCACAGCCACACATGCATAGCCTTCTCTTGCATTCCCCAGCAAAAAAGTATATTTGTTACAGTTGGTGAACCTTCACTGATATATCATCGTCGCCCCAAGTCCATAGTTTATATTAGGGTTCACTCCTTGTGTAATATATTTTATCTAATTGAACAAAAGTGCAGTAGCAAGTATTCACACTTACACAGAGCAGTTTCATTGTGCTAAAAATTTTCTTTCTCACCTATCCATTACTTTCTCCCTTGTGGCCCCTGGTAGTCACTGATCTTTTACTATCTCCATATTTTTACCTTTTTCAACATGTGATATACTTGGAATAATACGGTATCCTTTGCAGATTGGCTTCTTTCATTAGTAATATGTATTCAGTTTCTTCCCTGTCTTTTCGTAGGTTGAAAGCTCTTTTTTTTTTTTTTTTTTTTTTTGGGAGGGGGGCACTGAATAACATTCCATTCTCTGAGTGTATCTGGCTATTTATCCAATCCTCGGCAGGATTTCTTAGTTATTTTCAAGTTTGGGCATTTAGAAGTAAAACTGCTGTAAATATCAAAATGCAGTTTTTTTTATGTAGATTGAAGTTTTCAGTTCCTTTTGTTAAATTTCAAGGAGCATGATTGCTGCATCATGCGCTAAGAGTATGTGTAGTTGCCAAATTGTCTTCCCAAGTATTCGTACTATTTTGCATTCCTATTTTAGTTTTTTAGTACATATTTGTAGTAAATGATGTTTATATTCATCTTAGGATATAGGTACATGTACTTTAAATGTACTTTCATTATGTATGTTGTCTCTTCACTCTTTTTATGCTTCTCCCCACCTGTCTTCCCTCTAGAGCCTCTTTTCCCATTTTCATTTTATTATTGTTATTATTTTAGCTCTTGTTTGTGACATACAATGACTACATTCATTGTGGTATTTGGTATGTGTATATCACAAATTCTAAATCTTTGTATGTTCTCCCTCCCTCTCCACTTCCCTTATCCTTGGTCTCCTCCATCCCATTCTGCTTACAAAAGATCTATCCTCCAAATTCCTTTTTTATCCTTTTATTTTGCTCTTTATTTATACTTTACATTACTTACCTAAGAGAAACCATATGGTATTTAAACTTGTGTGTCTGATTTATTTCACTTAACATTGTTTTCCAGGTGAATCCAGTTTCCTACAAATGTATTGAGTTTATCCTTCTTTATAGCTGAGAAGTATTCATATATATACCTCATTTTCTTTATCCATTTCATCTGTTGGACTTTTAGGCCACTTCCGGGAATTAGCTGTTATGAATTGTACTGCTATAAACATTAGTATGCATGTATCACTATATTATTATGTCTTTAGCTTCTTTGTGAAGATACCTAAATTTGTAGTTTTAGTTCTTTGACAAATCTCCATACTGATTTCCATAATGGTTACACTAATTTAGATTCCCACCAACAACGCAAAAGGGTTCCTTTTTCACAGCAGCCATTCTAGCATTTGTTATTGTTTGATTTCTTGATGATGGCCGTTCTTTCTGGTGTAACAGGAAATCTTAGTGTTGTTTTAATTTGTATTTCTCTGATGGCCAGAAATGTTGAAGATTTTTTTCATGTTTATTGGCCATTTACACTTCTGAGAAGTATCAGTTCATGTCACTTGCCCATTTTTTGATTGAGTCTTTTTTTTTGGCAGGTGTTCTAATTTTTCTTTTTTGTAGCTCTTTACATAGTCTAGATATTAGTCCTGTGTCACAAGAATAGCAGACAAAATTTCTTTTTCATTGTGTAGGTTGTGTCTTCACCCTGGTGATTGTTTCCTTTGCTATTTAGAACCTTTTTAATTGGATATATTCTATTTGTTGATTCTTGTTATTTCTTGTGTAATTGAAGTTCTGTTCAGAAAGTCGTTAACTAAGCCGAAGACTTCAAGATTGTTTTCCTATTTTATCTTCCACTAGGTTAAGTGTTTCTGTTTTAGCATTTAGTTCTTTGATCCATTTTGTTTCAGTTCACTACATAGTGAGAGATGAGTCCGTTGTAGCTTTGTAGTATGACTTGAAGTCAGGTTTTGTGATGTCTCTTGCTTTGCTCTTGTGGCCCAAGATTGCTGTGTCTCGTCTGGCTCCATATAAATTTTAGGATTGTTTGCTCTAGTTCCGTGAGGAAGGTTGATTGGAATTGTGTTAAATCTGTAAGTTTTAGAATTATGGCTATTACTGATTCTGCCTATCCAGAAACGGGGAACATCTTTCCATTTTTCTGGTGTCCTCTTCAATCTCCTTTTTTAGAGTACTGTGGAGTACTTTGTAGAGGTCTTTTACTTCCTTTGTTAACCCTTAAGTATCTAAGTTTTCTTGGTAATATTGTAAATGGTGTATTTTCCTAATTTCTTTCTCAGTTCATTATTGGTATATAGGAACACTGTTGGTTTTCATGTGTTTATTTTTTGTCCCTGTGTTATTTTGTATCCTTGGTGTAATTGGTTATGAATTCAAAGTCTTTTTGTGGAATTTTTTGGGTCTGCTATATAGAGGACTATGTCATTTGCAAATAATGATAATTTGACTTTTTTCTCTCTTATACCTTTTATTTCCCTTGTCTGATTGCTCTGGCTAATGTTCAAAGACCATGTTGAACAGAAGTGGTGATAGCAGGCATCCTTGTTTGTTCTTGATTTGAGAGGGAAAGTTTTCAGTTTTTCCCCGATTTAATAAGATGCTGACCATTGGTTTGTCATAAATGGCTTTCATCAGAGTCAGGTAACACCCTGTTTCTTCAGGATTTTTCATCATGAATGGGTGTTGGATTTTATCAAAATCTGTTTATGCGTCTGTTGATAAGAGGTTTTTGTCCTTCCATTTATGAGACATATTACCTTTATTGATTTGTGTATATTAAATCACCCTTGCAAAACTGGGATGAAACCGACTTGGTCATGATATATGATCCTTTCGATGCTTTGTTGCATTCTATTTGCCAGTAGCTTATTGAGAATTTTTGCTTCTGTGTTCATTAAGGAGATTTACTGGTACTTTTTAATTTTTAGTTGACTCTGTGGTGATAGGAGTAATGTTGGCTTCCAGAAATAAGTTTGGAAGCTCTCCCTACCTGAGGATTGTGGGTGTGACAACTCCCTTAAAGGTTTTACAGAATTCAGCAGTGAATCCATCAGATCTGAATCTTTTCTTAAATTGGTGGGTTTTTTGTTACAGCCTTGATTTCATAGCTTGTGATTTAATTGTTAAATATTTTAAAATTTTCTTGGTTTAGGTTAGGTAATTCATATGAGTGTAGTATTTGTCTATTTCTTCATGATTTTCTGATTTGTTGGAATATTTTTTGTAATAGTTACTATATTGTGGATTTCAGTGGTCGTTGTGATTTTACCATTTTCATTTATGATTTTATTTCTGTGAGTTTTTTCTTTTGGGAAGTTTGGTGAAGGGTTTATATATTTTGTTTACTTTTTCAAAGCACAAGTTCTTTTAATTCATTGATACTTCTTACTAATTTTTTAGTCTTAATTTCATTAATTTCTAGTGTGATCTTTATGATTTCCTCCCTTAAATTTGGTTTGGATTTGGATTGTTGTTGTTTTTCAAGTATCTTCAAGTTCATCATCAGGTTTTTTTATTTGAGCTTGCTTTGTTTTTTTTCTAGTAATGAGCACCACTTGCTAAGCTTCCCTCTTAGGGTCACTTTCATTGTGTCCCATTGGTTCTGGTGTGTTGTACTGATATTGTCATTTGATTCCAGAAATTCTTAACTTCCTTGATTTCTTCTGTGACCTGTTGGGGGTTTAAAGTGTGTTACTAGGTTTCCAGGTGTTTATAAATTTTCTGTGGTTTCTTCTGTGATTTTTAGCTGCCGTGCACAATGGTCTGATAATAAATGGGGTGATTTTGATTCTTTCATGTTTATTTAAATGGGCTTTGTGGAGTAATATGTAGTCTGTTTTGGAGAAAGTGCTGTGTGATGCTGAGAAGTTAGTACACGGGAGTTACTAAATCCATTGGTTCAGATGTGTGGTTCGGCCCTGATACATCTTTATTGATATTTTGTTTAGTTGATCTTCCTCTTTGTGAAAATGTGGTATTGAGATCAGCCACTGTGATTCTGTTGGTCTTTATTTGATCTTTTGTGTCCAGTATCTGTTTCATAAAATATGTGCTCCGGTATTCAATGCATAGATATTTACAAGTGTTATCTCTTCCTATTGGATTGTTCCCTTAAGTAGTATATAGGTAACTTTCTTTGTTAGCTTGAAATTTACTTTGAGAGTAAAATTTCTACTCATTTTTTTTCAGGCTCCTGGTGCATGAAATATTGTTTTTTTCTTTTTGATTTTTAGTCTATGAATATCTTTTCAGATTAGATGTGTTTCTTGAATGCAACAGAAAATTGGATTCCTTTTTTTAATCTAGTCTGCCAATCTCTATCTTTAATTGGGGAGTTGAGGCATTAAAGTTGAGAATTATTACTGAGAGATAGTGATTTATTCCTAACATGGAGTCCTTTTTCTATTTTTTTTTTAAATTTGGAGATTTTTTTTTTTTTTTCCTTTGGTTTTTCTCCGGTACCGGGAACCGAACTCACGACCTTGTGCTTGCCAGGCAGGCGCTTTGCCGCTGAGCTAAATCCTCAGCCCCAAATTTGGAGATTCTTTATTGACAAAAGTTAATAGTGTTAGAAAATTCACTAGTATAACTGAAGAGCTGAAAGCTTTTCATGTTTAGTGGAGGAATAGCTGCTCCTTACATAACTGGATTTTATTTGGAAGTGAATAGATAGGGAGGTCTTACACTTAAACATGATAATGATTAAAAATGTTACAATTTAAACTAGAACTTCTATGACCAAAGGTGTTAAGTTTAACTAGAGCTTGTAAGCTGAAGACTTGTGTGACTCGGCTAATGATAAATTGTGTCACATTACTCAGGTTCAAGTTCTGTCTCCAAAGAGTCATCAGAGTAACATGGACTGAAGAGACTTGCGAACACTTGCCATCTCTTGCTGCTGAGTTTCCATCATAATCTTCTTTTGCAACATAGTCATTTCTTTTTAAAGTTCATTTTGTGTACCACTAAGTAGATAATCGTGATTCTTCTCCAGGTCCTCCAAACTCTTTATGTACTGCTCATACAAATGTCTTGTTTTCAGTCTCTGGTTGTGAACAATTCTAGATTGTTGAAAAGCCTTTTGTTGTCGCAATCTACTCACAGTTTCTCTTCTTGTTCGTCTAGTTTCTTCAGATCTGTATCCTACTGCTGAAACAGTCAGGAACTGCTCAGAATACTCGTGGTTAGGTTTCTGCCTTTGTTCTTGTTGTGTTTTCCAAACATGTTCAATTTTCTGGCTATTGGACTTGATAGAAGTGTTGGTATACGTTTCTAGTCTTTTTCTCTTGGCAAAGAGAGCCTTGTTAATGTCAGCTCCAGATTTTTCCAGCGTGTTCCGTACTTTGCCGCCCACGTCGTTCTGAGCCCCCGCAGCCCGCGTCTTCCCGCACAGCTGGGCGCCCACAGCCTTCCCCATAGGTGCTGCCACATAGTCGTCCTTGGAGCTGCTGAGCGCCTGCACATCCCTGTCCACCTTATAGTCCATGGGCTACTCCTCCTGCTCCCCAGGCGCCCAGCCTGGCCCGGCCTACCCGGGAGCTTCCTGCAGCTGGGCCCCATGCTGCGCTCTGCCCTCGCGCCTTGCTGCACTGACACCTCTGAGGAGACTCTAGTCCTTTTTCTATTGATGACTCCTTTTTTGTCTTTTTTCTTTTCTTTATTCACCTTGTTTGACAAATTCATTCCGTCTGGATTTCTGAATTTTTGGCTTTGTCATCTCTGTTGTGGATATTCTTGAGTATTTTCTGGAGGGCTGGCTTGGTGTTAATCTCTTGAGTTGTCCTGTTTCATGCAGTGTCATTATTTCTCCATGTATATTGAAAGCAGGTTTTGCTGGATATCTTAACCTGGGTTGAAAGATGTTGGCTTTTGGATTTGAAATACTTCACTTCAGAGTCTCCTTGCCATTAAAAAGTTTATGTTGAGAAGTCTGCTATAATCTTACTGGATTTGCCTTTATATGTGATTTTTTTTTTTTGCTTTTGCTTTTCATTGACAACTTTTAAGGGTCTGCTGTTTTTTGTTGTTGGGATATCTCAAATATTGAGTAAATCGTGTCACAGAAGCTTCTGTTTTCATCATAGATGGTGGGTGTTCTGTAAGCCTCGCTTATCTGTATGTTCAAATCTTCCCTTATACTTGAAAAGTTTCTATTATGATTTCTGTATACAAAGATTTTATTTCATGTGTGCTGCCTTCTAGTTCCTAAGTCTAATTAGCTTTAGGTTGGTCTTCTTAGCATTGGATGAATTAGTTACTGGATGAATTTTTCTTTTCTTTTTTTGTGGAATTGGGAATCAAACTCAGGACCTTGCACTTGTCAGGCAGGCACTTATGCCGCTGAGCTATATCCCCAGCCCGGATGAATTTTGCTTGTTCTCCACATTTTTAAGGCTTCTCTTAGTAATTTGTTGTAACAGGCCATTTTGTCTTTGATTTCAGAAACCTTGTCTTCACAGTAATTTCTGCTGTTCATGAATTCTAAGCAATTTTTATATCTAATATTTCTGTTCAGTAAATTTTTCTGAAATCTATATCTTTGGTAAATTGGCCATACATGTTTTGAACTATTTTGGTCAGCTGTTCTGGTTTTTTACTTTGGTTATTTTGTATGGTAATTCCCTGAACTTTTGGGTCCTGTCCTCTTTGAACTTGCCAGTTTCTTTACCTCTGATATAATTAGTTCATAAAGCTCCACCACCCATTGTTTGTTTGTCTCACTGAGACTTGGATTTGTTTTGGGAGAGTTGAGAGACTGTGGGGCCTTTTGTTGCCTTGTTTTCACATGTTTGTGTAGTGTGTGTATTTTCGGTGCTGAGAGTTAAAGTCAAGTAGGGTGAGGAGAGATTTTCGTTGATACGAAGATTTTTTAAAAAGTACTCCCAGTGATATGTTTTTGAGTTATATTTATCCACAAATAGTATTTACCCCTTCAGCTATTTAAGTGGTTTTGATCCTGTCACTGTTTTGAGGAAAGAATTACTGTTGATTATAACATCATAAGTAGATCCAATAATGCATCGTTTTTATGTGATAAACATTGCATTTAGACTTTTACTCTTTACCAGTACTCTTTGCCACCTGTATTCTATTGGTATTAGCTGTTAGTATGCGATGTGAAAGGAGAAATGAAGGGAAGAGATGGTGGTATGTGTGCAAGAGGACTCTTAAGTCAGTAGGAGTAGAGGTAAATAGGAGAAATAATAACAGGTGAAAAAAATTAGATTCTGTTGGAGGATTTTTAGGTGGATTGAAGGGTTAGTGTTGAGAGTCTTAAGATATTTGTGAGAACAAGGTCAAGATGTAGGAGGGGGGGTCTACTTGCCGATTGAAGAAACCTGTTGCTATATTTGTCCACCTGTAGAATGGAGAAGAGGCAAGGGAAGACAGTGTAGGATGAGGAAGACCAAATGAAATAGAATAGAGAGAACCGAAAGTTAATACCAAAGAAAGTAGACATGACTGAGTGAGTGCAAAATAGAGTGAACAAAAAACTTGAAGAATTTTTGAAGTGGTAGAAACTAGTAGCAGATAAGGAAAGAAAATAATATTGATATAGAAGTTTGAGTTGAAGAAACTAGGAAGATAAGAAGAGGGAGAAAAACACGTGCTAAGTCAGGCCCTTTTTCTAAAACTGGTGGGAACTCAGATCATATACCCCAAGAGAAGGTACCTATAGTTCCCACATGACCACTATATGAAAAAGCTTAGTGTCCACACAGTTCCTTTCTTGCCTTAGTTGTAGTCTCGTTGCTGGTAGCTGTACCAGTTGACCCACTTTTCCCTTGCGATCAAAACCTGAACTAACCTAGTCTCAAGAATTCAGGTTTAGCTTAGGGGCTTTTACCCTGTAGGCATGATGGCATGATGGTAGAGTCAGCAGACTTCTTTGTGGTCTAATAGGGATCTGTAGGATTTGGTGAGCATATTCTTACATAGCAGGCATCTGTGGAATTCAGCCGGAGTGTCCTTTGTTAGGTGGGGGCTACCGGAATCCATGTGCACAGGATCTATTTATTTGTTTATGTTCTCTCTGCCTGGGGAATGGGGGGTGGCCTGGGCAGGGAGTTCCTTTTCCTGAGATGAGCTTTGGAAAGAATGTTGCCAAGCTATAGTGTTGCCTAGTGTTTAGAGAGAAAGACAGAGGTGTTTTATGCAGTCTGACCCAAGAGTCCAGCCTTTGCTGTGCTCCTTCCTCTCCTCAGGCTATTGGGATGCTCTCTAGATGGCTGCTTCCTGGAGGAGCAGGTCTGGAGCAGTGCAGGCCAGCTGTGGTGATGTTGCTTCCCCCTTTTCAAAGAACAAGCAGTTGTTTGTATTTCTACTGGCAATAAATAAAAAGTCCCTGTTGATCTGTACGTATCCATGCGATGGTGTGGTGTTGTCAGGGTTATAAATTTGATCCATTTTTATATAGCTGTTCGCCACCTAGTGTATCTTTGGTCATATAGCAATTCAAATCTTTGGCCCATTTTTAAAATCCAGGACCAAATTACATAGTGTATCCTGAAAATGGGTCAGGGTATATGATTTATGCATATAATTATATTGTCTTCACTTCTTCTTTAGCTCTTCAGAACTTTTTAGTAGATTTTGTTATGCCTGTCTCTGAGAAAGGCCATCTTGTATAGTTGATAGAGAATTTTGTTATCCTTTTTACACTGAGGAACTGTTTTGCTACTTGGAATTCAGAGTAAATAAACGTGACAAGATGCCCTAGTGATCCAAAAGTTTTTCTTTTTTTACATTTATGCTTAATATTTGTTTTCCAAAGCGCAAAGGATTAAAAAGCACTTGTAGGGACTGGAGATTTAGCTCAGTGGCATAGCGCCTGCCTGGCAAGTGCAAGGTCGTGAGTTTGATTCCCGGTACCGGAAAAAAATAAAAAATAAAAAAAATAAAAAGCATTTGTACAGTATACAGTTATCATTTCACCTCATTCTGTATTTTGCTTCTATTTTCTGAAAAGTAATACATAGAACAGTTTATTGTGTAAAATAAATACTCAAATAGTGGTTCAGTGAATCAATAAAAGTAAACACAGTGTGGATTTTCCTAAGACCAGATAATATGGTTAGCACTTGGAGTAGAAATGTGGTTTATCTGCTAATAAGCTTTTAAATTTGGAGGACTTTGTGGAATTTGTGGCTTTTCCCCTGAATGATAGTATTAGTTATGAATTCTTTCTCCAGTCTCTCGATAATAATGTTTAGCAGCTACATAATTTGAAGATGACAGTTTTAAAGGCTTTATATAAAAAGTTCTTCTACAATGCTCCCCCTAGAATAACAGATTTTGACCAGAAACTGTAATGTAACTAATAAAAACTAATTGCGTAATAAATTATTTTATCAGACAAGATTAGGCATGTTCAAGGTGGTATGGCCTTAGATGAATTATTTTAATCTAAACTAATACATAGAAAAACTCATTACATTTGTGATTTGTCTTCTCAACAGCTGAATTTTCAAGACTGATAGTTTTTTCCTAGCTAGTTCTGTGACCTAGGGACAGAATATTTTTTATGCAGTTTCATTCCTAAAAATTACTCTAGATTTTCTTTTGATGGTTTCTGGTTTTTCTTATCTTCCCTTCTGTTATGTTATGAAGATGTGGTACTTTAGCGTGGAGGCTTAAGGGAAGGGAATGGAATTATGATGAGAATGTATTTCTAGAGTTTAAAAATTCAAGATAGGACCTGACTGGTTAAGGTAGAATTCAAGGCCCAGAACTGATACTAACACTGCCTAGATTTATTCTCAATTAGTTTTCCTACCAAAAAAATTTTTTTAAAAAATTTTAAAAATTATTTTTAGATGAAAATAAAAAACCGGTATATTTGGTCACAACACTGGATAATACAATGGAAGATCTATTAACGTTGGAATATGTGAAGGTAAGCAGTTCACTTCTTATCAGCTTGACAGGTAAACGTGCTTCTGAAATTTTTAATCAAGTTTTGTAATTTTAGGAATAGTTTTGTCTAATCTTTATTCTCATATAATCTCAGTAACTTGTAACAGTTTATCTCTGGTCATTCTCTATCAAATAGTTGTGATTTACAGGTACTCCAGTACAGCAAAATAAGTAGCCTGTGTTCCATATAGAGACTTGCAGTTTAACCCCTCACCCCCTAACACACATATACACATACCGTACTCCAGGGTATTGCGAACAAAAGCTTTTTGGTGGAATTTATTGTTATGCAGGATGTGGATTTCACCCTGTTTTCTGCTATTGTCTGAAGTTACCTGATTTTTCCTAGTTTTAGTGATTCTATTCCATTTGTACTGATTTATGTCATTTTCTGATCTGTGAAGTTTTTCATGTACAGTGGTCCATGATATTTTTTTTGTGGACATCATTTTTATGTGTCACATCATGTTAGTCACTTTACCATCAGAATAACCCCAAAAGATTATTTTTCACTTTTAGACCATTTTTGCTATCCATTGTTGAGATACTTTAGAATTTTTGTTATGTTTGTACTAGGTTTTCAATTACAAAAGTGTTCTACATCTAAAGAAATAAGTGAATAAAGAAAGTATCATACAAAAGAATATTACTGAAACAGGATGAAATCTTTTCATTTGCAACAACATAGATGAATCCAGAGGATATTGTGCTAAGTGAAATAATCCAAGCACAGAAAGACAATTATTGCACAAATCTCACTTGTATGTGGAATCAATAAAGTTAAACTCGTAGAAGTAGAGAGGAGAATGATAGCTACCAGCAGTTGAGGGTGGGAGGAAGGGAAGGATAAAGAGCAGTATGTATTAGATGTACTGGAGGAATACGTTTTGAGATCTATTCCACAACAAAATGACTATACTTAATAATATGTATTTCAAAATAAAGGTACATTTTAAATATCTCACTACAGAAAATGACAGGTGCGATGATGTTAGCATGGTATAATCATTCGTATTATATACCTACATCGAAATAACACATGCTGTTCCATAAAGATATGCAGTATAGTTTATCAGTGAAAAACAATGTAATAAATTTTTGAGAAAGAAAAGCAGTATTTGGATACTTCACTGACAATTCTGTCAGAAATTTTGTTTTCAAAGTCAGGAAGAATTAGGAAGAATTCATACAGAGTTCTTGGTGGTCAAGTGGTTGTTTTCTATGCTTGTTACTTTCTACCATTTCTTCTCTTTTTAATAGCAATGTTAGTATGTAACATTTACTAAATATTTTCTGTGTGTTAGAGAAGCTCATATTTAACCAAATTTCTTTTGTTTTCGTAAAGCAGTTGCTTTGTTTTAGTGAAGTAGTTGCTTGTTAAAGCAACTATGGGTGTATTTCTGTATATATAGTGTGTAATGTGTATGTGTAAAACTAATATATATACTTAATGTATATAATACAGTTATCTTGTATATACATAGTATGTACACCCCTGGAATATTATATAATGCATTTTAGGACTATCATATGATGGTATATGCATGCATCTTCTATGATATTCTAATAGATTCATCTTGGTTTTTTGGGGTTTTTTTTTTTGGATAGGCTGAAAAAAATGCACCTAACTTGAAAAGTACCTATGGCAATGTTTTACAGCTGATCAAGGTATGAGTGGATGTTAATTCATGTTTTAATTCAATACTGTATTTTTATGTCTGCCATGAAAGATGTAGTTGGAATATAAGATCCTTGAGGATAAAAACAGTATTACAAATGATATTCTGTCTTAAATTTGATT
Organism: Chinchilla lanigera; assembly: GCF_000276665.1. NCBI lineage: Eukaryota > Metazoa > Chordata > Mammalia > Rodentia > Chinchillidae > Chinchilla > Chinchilla lanigera. The sequence continues at coordinate 2,182,030 of NW_004955512.1, read as the reverse complement.
CTGTGTTTTGCTGGGGATTGAATCCTGAAGTTTATATGCTAGGCAGTTACTCTACTACTGAACTATATCCTTAGTCCAATGCAAATACTTTATCCTTGTGTTAGTCACTTTTCTGTGACTGGGATAAATGCCTGGCATCTGCTAAAAGAGTTTTATTTTGCCCACAATTTTAGATGATTACTCCCCAGTGGGCCCAGAGGAGCTTCGCACACTGCAGGCACCCAGGAAGCAGGGAGAAAGAAGGGAGGAGCTGAGAGCAAGAATATACCTTTTTAAGGTCAAACCTGTAGTGAGCTGCTTCTTTGAACCAGGCTCCACCTCCAAATAGCACATTCAGCTATGAACTCCTCAGTGGATTCATCTGCTGATGAGAATAGTGCCTCCGTGATCCAGAAACCACGTGAAAGCCCCATGTCAGGACATGTGAGAATTTGGGGGGATGTTTTAGAACTAAATTGTGACCATATTGAAAAATATGGTATCTTTTTTGTTTGTATGTTTTATCTTTTTGAGACAGGGTTTCGCTATGCAGTTCAGGCTGTCCTTGAACTCACTTTGTAACCCAGGCTGGCTTTGAACTCACAGAGATCCTCTTGCCTCAGCCTCCTGGGTGCTGAAATTACATGCGTGCACCACCATGCCCAGCCAAAATGTAGTATCTTATAGAGACCAGATACACACATTTTTATTAACCTGTTAACTAACATCTACTTTGTTCCCTAGGTGAATTTTTCCTCTTTGGATATTCATTTACATACGGAAGCACTTCTAAATACAATAAATTATCTTAATAAAATCCTTCCACCCTCTGTGGAAAAATCAGCATCAGTGCCTATTGTGGAGACTGAAGACAAAGGAGAAGTCATTAAAAAATTAGGTATATTTTTCAAAAATTCATGTTCAACTTTTTTTGCCAAGTAGATCAGTAATTTAGGCTCTGAATTTATTAACTTACTCTATTGACCCTAGAATTCTATTGCCTAGATCAGTGATGGCGATCCTTTTAGAGATGGAGTGCCAAACTGAAACCTAAAACCTGCTTATTTATTGCAGTGTATGAACACTGCAGTTAAACCTGAATACTGAAGTTTTAGTTTAGAGAAAACAACTATACATTAACATTTTTTGTCTTAAAAGAAAAACTAATACCTAGACAATTCATTATATTCCGGAACTGAATACTGCTGAAGAAAAATTTTCTGTTATAATTGGTTTTAGTTGAAGACGATACAGAAATATTTGACTGAGATTAAAATTCATACATAGCTAAGTCTTGGAAACAGCCCAAATGCCCATCAAACGAGGAATGGAAGAAAAAGATGTGATATTTTTATACAAAGGCATATTACTCAGCTATAAAGAAAGATAAACTTGAGGCTTTTATAGGTAAATGGATGCAACTAGAGACCATCCTCATAAGTGAAATAAGACAGACTTGCATGTGTAAGCATTACATTGTCTTCCTGGTGTAAGAAACAGAAAGTGTAAATAAAATTGAAAAGGTACAATAGATATTTTGAAAGGGAAAGAAACTGTTCAAATGGAAAGAACAACTGGGATGGGGGAAAAAAGGGGAGAAGACAAAAATATATATATACACACACACATATACAAGACAGCTAAGATAATTGTGCTACTAATTTCTATTAGTTCATTTAAAAAAAGTGCTTACATGGTTTGATCAATTTTGCATGCCTCTGAGCAATTACTTTGAAGATAACAATATGCAGTTTAATAACCATTAATTTCCTGTCTTATTTTGAAATTCTGTATTTTTATTGTTTCTTTATTCTCTTTAAAATAAAAAAATTTGGGCTGGGGATATAGCTCAGTGGTATAAGTGCCTGCCTGGCAAGTGTAAGGTCCTGAGTTGAATTCCTGGTGCCCAATCAATCAGTCAATCAATCAATCAATAAAAAATAACATAACTTCACATAAAATAACGTAAAATAAAAAACTTCGCCAGGCGTGGTGGCAAGCGTAAGGTCCTGAGTTCAATTCCCAGTACCCAACCAGTCAATCAATCAATCAGTAAATAAATATAACATAACTTCACATCACATAACTTCACATAAAGTAACATAAAATAAAAAACTTTGCCAGGTGTGGTGGTGCATGCCTGTAGTCCCAGCACTCAGGAGGCTGATGCAGGAGGATCACTGTGAGTTCGAGGCCAGCCTGGGCTACAAAGTGAGCTCAAGGCCAGCTTCAACTGCATAGTGAAACCCTGTCTCAAAAAAACTAAAATAAATAGATACAATAAAAATTCATACATTTATTAATATTTACATTAGAAAAGTACAACAAAATTTGAGTAATATCAGAATATATTTTTAATCAGAACAGGTTGAACATCATCAAAAACTTGAAATTTGAAATGTTCTAAAATCAAAATTTTTGAGTGTCATGTTTATACTAAAATGGTGGATTTTGGAGCATTTCAGATTTTGGATATTTGGATGATCAATCTATTACTTCTTAAAAGCAATCACCATTTATAATTTTTACGAAAAGTACAGTATCTCCTATTAATCATTGGATCATAAAACATTTAGGATTATACAGCTGTTATTCTTAGTTTCAAATGTTCATTCTTCTCTCGGAAAACTGTTTTGTTTTGCCCTTTCATTTTTGTTTTCACTAGGGGTAGAAGTTCTAGTTTAGTAGGGAATATCGTTTGAATTGCAAACCAGATTTTCATTATCATCATCATGATAATCAAATAATATCATTTGTGGTGATGTTTCTGTTAATTTGTAAGTATAGTGTAGTAGCTTCTACAAACTTTCCGTAATCTTTTACAATATGATTTTTTTGTAGCTTTCAAGCAATCCATGAATGAAGATATTATTACCTTGCAGATTTTAGCAGAATTATCATGTTTACAGATTTTTATTCAAGAACAGAAACGTAATATTTCTGAAATTAAGATCGAAGGTAACAAAGTCATTAAAAAATAAATTTAAAACTATTAAATAAAAGAAAAAGCAATTATTTATACTTTTGTTCCTTTAGGGCTTGATTCTGAGATGATTATGAGGCCTTCAGTAATTTTAATAAATGCAAAGCTAAGGAATATAACTGTTTTGGATTCAGATACAATGGCTGTATATAAAAAGGTAAGAATTTAGGGGAGGGGGAAGTGCGATTCAAAAGATGAGTTAGGAACATGTATCAAGTCCCCACCATGAATCATGTTGGGGCTGGGGATTTAGCTCAGCGGCACAGTGCCTACCTGGCAAGCGCAAGGTCGTGAGTTCGATTGCCGGTACCAGAGAAAAACAAAACAAAACAAAACCAAAAAAATGAATATAATCATGTCCTGCAAACATGTACAATGCAAATTTTTTTATTAAGAATTTGTTTTTATTGTTAAGTAATACATCTTTAATTATGATTGTCCTTTACAAGTGGTGCTACTTACAGTTCATTAGATGGTTATCATGTTTTAGCACCATGGCTTATTTTATACATGGTTTTATTTTTTCATTTTACCTTAGAACAGAAGAGGCTGTAGCTTTATTTATCATTGGCTTGATTCATCTCAGCCACAAGGAGAAAAAAAGTCAAACAGAAATCCCTACATTTTCTTATGTAATTTAAAATACTACATTATATAATCACTACATATTTCCACTTCAGTAAATCTTAATCTATGAAGCACATTTCTTGTAGTTGTTACCAGCAAATGTGTACACAAGCTTTATTTGCTTTTCTTTGCCACCAGTTGGCCTTGTTTACTGTGCTTTTTAAGAGGCCTATGCAAATCTCACCATTTTAAAATTTAATCCAAGCACCAAATAAAACCCAGATCTCTGGAATATTTAATAAATATTTGTATTTTACGTGGATCATTTTCTATACAGTGATGCTTATTTTTAAGTTTTTTCTCATATTTAGTATTTTTAACTTTTCAGCTTTTTTTTAGTAAATAGTAAAATCATAGTACCTGGAATGGGATGCTCACCCATAGTAGATAATCCTACTGCTGTGGTATATTACTTTAATACATTTTATTTTATTTTTTTAAGAAAGTGTATTTTTTTTTATTAAATTTATTGGTACATTTTAGGTAGTCACAATGATCACATTTATCATAGAGAAGTTGTACCTGTGCATGATGTATCGTGATTCTTTTTTTCCATTCCCCTCCCCTCCCTTCAATCCTGTTTCCCTTCTTATTTACAAAAACTTTGTTTCCATTTTTTTTCTTTTCTCGTGTTTTTCTTTACCGTTCCTTTCCTTTCCCTGCTTCCTAGTTCCCCTTCCCATTTGAACATTTTCTTGCTTCTATTCTTTCACAATATCTGTTATATATACATTTTGGTCCTTCTTTACACTTTGGATTTCTCATTTTTAAAAAATGTGCTACCATTGAAAAATTTTTAAAGTTCCATCAGTTCTGATAGTTAATAAATTAGTTGTTAAGGGGCTGGGGATATAACTCAGCAGCACAGTGCCTGCCTGACAAGCGCGAGGTCCTGAATTTGTTTCCCAGTACCCCCCCAAAATAAAATAAAATAAACATAAATTAGTTGTTACTTGCTTATTTTATTTTGTTTTGTTTTTTTGTTTTTTGTTTTTCTCCGGTACCAGGAACTGAACTCATGACCTTGCGCTTGCCAGGCAGGCACTTTGCCTCTGAGCTAAATCCCCAGCCCCTACTTGCTTATTTTAAAAGTACTTCTTTTTAAAGTAGAACAACCCGTTCAACCTCATATGTAGGTGCAGCCTTCCTTTGCCACTAGAGGCCTTTTAAAAAAATGATTCACAGACCTCCAACCTCTGATAATTGTATCTTGAACTTGTCTCTGAAGAATGCTGGAGAACTGGCTAGTTCTTGGAGCTCAGTCCGTCTTGCCCTCCAAATGCAGTACCCTGATGGGAGATCTATGGCTCTAGGAATGCTGATGGGGAAAAGAGGCTAACTACATGAAACGTCTTCGTTTGTGGTGGTGGAAGAAATAGCTATCTGTTTTTGGTAGGAAAACAGTACCTAGCACAGTACCTTATCAGTAGAAAATTAATAGTAAGTGCATGACCGCTTTACCCTGGTGTTTAAGACTGTTGTACAAAAAGATAAACTGATACTTGTTGCCCACCTGTCGGAAAGTTGTTCTTAACAGAGATAAAGACAACATAATGATTAATCACATCTTTGACTCCCTTTTTCTAAAAGCCAAGACAAACCATCATCTTAGATTTAGATTTGCCTTTTAACACTGCTACTCATTGCAGACTCTCCCTAGTGTTATAATTTCTACCTTGATAGATTTACAATTGTCTTTTACTCTCCAGCTTCCCATTGCTTTGGGACCCCACAACCAGTTAGTGTCTTCTCCCCAACTGTCAGCACAGTACAATTGTCTTTTAGATTGTCTGCTTTCTTGAGGGTGGGGATGGCTTGAGACAGGGTCTTACTATGTAGTTCAGGCTAATTTTGAACTCAGTATGTAGCCCAGGCTAGCCTTGAACTTGCAGTGATCCTCCTCATCCCACATCCTCCCCTTCGGCTGGGGTTATAGGCATGTACCACCAAACCCAATTTATCTGCTTTTTAATGAATACATGGGAAGACATTTCTTTTCCTTAGTAAGATACTCTCCAATTAATCAGAATGAGTTTTTGAGCTTTGCTGTAAGAGGATAACTACTTAAAGCTGAATTGATAAGCTTCAGTAATTTCATCGCCATCACTTCTTAGCTAAAATTTTAAGGTTTTTTTTTACCGTGACACTTTCAGCATCATTTATCTTTTATTTTCTCAAATGAGGTAAAAGGAAACAAATACATGTTTTAGAGGTGGTTTTAAATGTTTTAAGATGGTTTTCAGACTTGATAATTTTTGTGTTGTCTTTTTAAAGTAGAAGGGAATTACCCTTACAAAGAGCATTTCTGTGATCAGTACAGAAATAGGGTATTTGTCTAAAAAAGGAAGCTCTTAAGAAAGGGACAAAGAAGTATTATTTGAAAAGAGACATTATAACAGCACATGAAAAATTTAGGTATTCATGCCTGGTTCATAGGTTTTAGAGTCAGGCATAGTTGTTTGTTTCTCTTAGCTTTGCTCCCTAATAGTTGTATGACTCTCAGCAAATTAGATAATATATATATTCCATTTCTGTATTTGTAAAGTCAGTGTTATTGTATCTCATACTACTCCTAGAACAAAACGTTTCAAGGGGAGGCTAGTAAATACCTTTAAAAATATTTTTTCTTTTTATTTTCTTGAGATGCATTGAACCTCATAATACATTTCAGATAACCAACATTAGAAGGCCCAAGATTTATTTACAAGTTTATTTTTGCAGACACTAATACAGCTGTTATTGTGTTAAGAGAGTCTTTGAGCTGGATAATTAGTGGTTGAAGGATAAGTATTTTATTACTAGGTATAAAACTGTAACGTTTCTTGGACTAGAAACTCTTGGAGAGTTGGACAGGTAACTCTTGAATAATGAGATATGAGTAGAGTGTTACCTTGAAAGGAGAAAAGAGAATAAATATCAAGTATTTATATTCGGAAAACCTAAAGTACTCACTGAGTCAGGATATCAGCATTTGGACTTTGGCAAAAAAGGGAACACATAAGTGGATTTAGCCAGTAATCTTGATGGTATTGTGATAACTGATTTTTATTTAAAAAGTAAAAGACCTTCTATTTTGTTATTATGGGTTATTTAGCATGAGATAAGCATCCCAAAAGATCAAAAAGTCATGACTCAAGAATAAACAACAAGAAGTTTTCCACAAGCCATTGTTTGATTTTATTCTTTTATTTTTACTTTAAAAAGCATAGTGTATAGAGCATTTAGGAAGTAAATTACAAAATCTATTTTCCCCATGTAGAAAATAAAGCTCACAGAACTAAAAGTATCTACTAAAAGTAATTCGGTACTTACAGGTTCATAATATAACCCAAATCATTAATTTTTTCTCAGTAATTTTATTTTTCATATGAATACAAGATTAAAAATTGTTTGCAAAATGGTACACTGAAGTCCCTTTCTCCTGTCTGTTCTCATTGCGATTTCCTTTCCTACTCTTCTTGTCTTTAATTCCAATTTACATGATTTTTCAATGAACAACCTTTTTCAGTAACTCTCTACTTGTCAAGGAACCAGAGAGGTGTAAGCTTTTTACCCTGCATGTGAACTTCATATTCATTTGTCATGATATACACCATCATCCCGTGTATGAATTTAGGTTTAGTTTCTTGTGTCATACTTACAGAAAAGTATCTTGAAAATGAAGGTTTTAAAAGGTTTTTTAAAAATCCAGTTTTTAATGCTGTTTAATTCTGAATAATTATACAAATGTTTTTAACTCTGTTTTTTGTCTTTGTTGTCAAGCTAATACTGACTTTGTAAGATGAGTTAAGAAGTGCTTTCTCTTCTTTTCTGGAAAAATTATTTTAAAATGTGTATTATTTCTTCCTTAAATGTTTGTGTAACTCACCAGTGAAGATATTTTTTGCAGATGGTTGATGCTGTAGTACAATTTCATTTTTTCCTATTTTTTACTGCCATTTCCTGTAGTAGCATTTATTTTATCATCATAGGCCCTATTCAGATTTCATTTTTTAGTTTTAGAGACAAAGAAACTGAAGCCATACAAGCTTACCATTTGACACAACTCAGCTTGGCGGGCATCACCTGACGCCTAGATGTGAGGACCAGGCCTTCTGGCTCTTCGGTTCATGTTCTGCACCATTTTCTGCTGCCTCTCAGTTCCATACTATCTTTATCATTAAACAGGTCTTTTTTTTTTTTTCATTTTTTAAAATAATTCTCTTCCATCTTGTTTCTCTTTCTCAATAATGCCTTATCTGTGTCAGACCTTTGTGTTTACATACAAGTTTTAGAATCATCTTACTAGGTTTATAAAAAAAAATCTCACTGGTATTTCATCTTTTAAAAGCAAGGAATTAATGTCATCATATATCTAGTGAATGTTTCCATTTCCTTCACTGTCTCATAATTTTTTTTCTCTCTCTTTGTTTTGAAACAGCCTGTGTAGTTCATGCTGTCCTTGAACTCTCTATGTAGCCCAGGCTGTCTTCAAACTCAGTGGTGATTCTCCTCTCTCAGCCTGCTTAGTACTGGGATTACAGGTGTGCGCTACCACACTTGGCTTTCATAATTCTTTTAAATTTGTTTGGATGAGGATCCACAAAGCACATTTCACTGATATGCCACTTAAATCTGTTTTATTCTGTCAGTGTCCTTCAGTCAGTCTCCTGCACTTTCTCTTTTGCATACATTTGTTACTGTCATATTTTGTAGACTTTTCTTTTCAAAGCCTAGATTTTGCTGATTGTGTTCAAAGCCTAGATTTAGGATGTTCGTTTATATCTTGTGTTTTCTGTCAGTTGAGAGTTACATCCCAGGGCACAATGAAGGTCACCTTTACTGAGCTATACTTTACCTATAGTAAGACACTATTAGTGCAGAGTTGAGTTTTGACACGTACATATACCCACATACATGGGTAACTTCCAGTACCTTTAGGTAACTTTCAACACCCTGAGATCCCAAAGCAGAAATGGGGAACCAGGGTTCCCACCCACAGGACAGGTTGCAGGTTTATTGACTTCCATCAGAGAAGAATAATTTTCAGGAGACATAAAAAAGAGGCATAATGGGATTTACTAGACAAAATTTTTAAAGTACACACTAACAGAAATAGAATAGTAGCCTTCAAGAGAAAGACTGCCTCAAGCTGAGTATATTTATGGCTGTTTAGGGGCAGAAACTTGTAGAATTTAGGAATTTATAGAAAAGGGATTTAATTTACAAATTAAAAACTACAGCTCTTTCTGAAGAAGGGTGATGGCCCATTCATCACAGGTGATAGAGGTGTGGCCATCCGTAGAGAATGAAAAGAGATATTCTTTACAAGTAAAAAAGGCCTACTTACAGGTAAAAGAATGGCCTGGGTGCATTTACAGGTAAAAGGGGAAGGGCCAGACTTACTGTGCTTTCTTTTTAATTTAAATTTTGTTTAGTATACATGTTCATGGCACATAATGGTTAGCACCTAATGATTACCTTCATCACTGGGAACTGGTACATGTATATAACACATCTTAGTTCTTTTTATTCCAGTTTTCTCTTCCCTTACCCCCTCCCTTTATCTCTTGATCCCCCTCTCAAAATTTTGCTCTTTAATTCATTTATACCTTGGATTTCTCATGTGATAGTTAAGTTTATGTGTATGATTTATTTCACTTAACATTATCATCTTTTGATACATTCATTTTCCTATAACAGACTCAAAATTTTCCCTCTGTATGGCAGAGCATTACTCCATTGTGTATAAAAGCTAAATTTTTCTTTATCTATTCAGCTGTTGATGGACATACAGGCCACTTCCAAGATTTAGCTATTATGAGTTGTACTGCTATATATGCATATAATACAGTGTCTTTAACTCTTTCAGAAAGATGTACCTAGAAGGAGAATAGCTAAGTCAAATTAATTTCTAGTTTTAGTTTTTTTAGAAATCTCCATACTGATTTTCATAGTGATTTCACTAGTTTACTTTCCCCCAGCAATGTGGAAGGATTCCTTTTTCCTTTCAGCCTCTCCAACATTTATTATTTGATTTCTTGGTGATAGCCATTTTTCTGGAGTAAGATGGATTTGCACTGTCATTTTAAGTTGTATTTATCTAATGGCCAGAGATGATGAACATTTCTGTGTTTATTGGCCATTTGTACATTTTCTAAGAAGTATCTATTCATTTCAGTGGCCCATTTTTTGATGGGAGGGGTCTAATTTTTTTGAGTACTTCATGTATTCTCGACATTAGTCCTGTTTCTGAGGAGTAGCCAGCAGAACTTTTTTACCATTCTGTAGGACATCTCTCCACTCTGCTGGTGTCTCCTTTGCTGTGCAGAAGCTTTTCAGGTTTTTTTTTTTTTCTTCTTCGTCTTCACAATCCCATTTGTTGGTTCTTGAGATTGTTTCTTGAGCAATTGGGGTTCTGTTTAGAGAGTTCTTGTGTACGCCTGTAACTTGAGTTTTACCTATTTTTATCTTCCATCAAGTTTAATGTTTTGATGTAATATTTAAGTATTTGATACAGTTTGATTTTAGTTTTTAGTACATGTTGAGAGATACGGGCCTAGATTCAATCTCCTGCAGGTAAATGGCCAGTTTTCCAAGCAATATTTGTTAAAGAGGCTAACTTTCCACCAGCATAGGTTTTTGGCCCCTCTGTCAAAGGGGCCTGAAATGGCTGAATGTGCTTGGGATTATTTCTGCACCCTTTATTCTGCTCTATTGATTCAGGTAATGGCCTGTTTTTGTGCCAGTGTCCCACTGTTTTTAATCGCTGTAGCTTTGTAACTAACTTGAAACCTGGGATTATGATTTTTCCTGCTTTGCTCTTATTGCTCAGGGTTGCTTCTGCTATTCTGGGTCTCTTCTTACTCTATAGGAATTTTAGTATTATTTTATCTAGTTCTGTGAGGAATGTTATTGGCATTTTGATTGAGATTGCATTAAATGTGTATATCAGTTTTAAAATTATGGCGTTTGACAGTATTGATTCTGCCAATCCAGAAACAGCGTATCTTTCCATTTTCTGTTCTTTTTTTTTTTTTTTTTCTTGTTTTTTTTTTTTTTGGTACCAGGGATCAAACTCAGGATCTTGTGCTTGCCAGGCAGGCAGCTTATGCCACTGAGCTATAACCCTGGCCACTGTCTTTCCATTTTCTGATGTCCCTATTCAGTGTCCTTTTCCAGAATTTTGTAGTTTTCATTGTAGATAGCTTTCACTTCCTTGGTTAGGTTAATTCCTTTGTATTTATTAATCCTTGATGCTATTGAGAATGGTATTGTTTTCCTAGCTTATTTCCCCAGTGAATTCATTATTGATATACAGGAATGCTATTGATTCTTGTCCTGCTACATTGCTAAATTTGGTTAATGCTAGAAGTCCTTTGGTGGAAATTTGAAGCCTTTTGTGTAAAGGAGCATGGCATCTGCAAATGACAGTAATTTGATTTCTTCCTTTTTATATTTATCCCTTTTATGTCTTTTTCTTCCTGATTGCTCTGACTGAAGTTTCAAAGTACTGTATTGAAGAATGGTGTTGGTAGACATTCTTTTTGGATTTTAGTGGGTAAACTTTCAGTTTTTCCCCACTTATTTGATATTGGCAGTAGTTTAGCGTAAACGGCTTTTACCAGTTTGAGATAAGGTTCTTCTATACTTATTTTCAGCAAGGTTTTTATTTTGAGTGAATGTTGGTTTTTTTGTCAGTGTTTTTTTTTTTTTTTTGCATCTACAGAGCTTGAAATTTTAAGTCATTGTAGATCATTTCTGATTGGTGATTAAGATGACATCACACACTAATAAGCAGCAAGAAGTATAGAAATGAGTAGGAGATCCCTTTGAAGAATGTGGAAAATCTTTTCATATACCTCAGATTAAAAGAAGCAGATTTCAGTAAATTGTAGATGTTTTTCAAAGTTTTGAAAGTGAGTGAAGAAATATGTTTATGTCATGATTCTCAGTACAAAGTATAAATTTCAAATGTAAAAAATTCTATTTTTTTTGTTCTCCATTTAAAAAATGCTATGCCAAACCTCCTAAGTTAATTTCTTGAAGCATAATCTTTTATGCTAGTTAGAAGTTGCTGTATGTTCAAGCAGAAAAATAACGTGGATTTTTTTGCTTGATTTTGTTTTTTATTTAATTTTTTAATAATTTTCTGAATGTCTTTTATCATACCAAAATCTTTAGTACTTTATATAACAAAAACATTTAGTATTGTATTTATATAGCATCATCTTTGATGCTATATAATAGCATCACTAATAATTGGAAAAAAATAAGTGAACTTATGGGGTAGGTTCTAATAAAGCAGGTAGACCTGTTCCCTTATTTGTCCTCCTTTGTACTGACTTGAATGGTTTGGAAGATATTCCAAATATGTGTGTATTTTATTACTACTTTATTTTCGTCGTGACAGCACACTACAAAGATGGATTGTAATAATTGAAATTTTTTCTTATTAAGGCTGTTTATATCACTGGCAAAGAAGTTTTCAGTTTCAAAATGGTTTCTTACATGGATGCAACTGCTGGCTCTGCATACACAGATATGAACGTGGTAGACCTTCAGGTTAATTTAACTGTTGGTTGTATTGAAGTAGTTTTTGTCACAAAATTTCTATATTCTATATTGGTAAGTATTTTAATACTTTATTTTTAATTCTTTTATGCTAGTTAGAAGTTGCTGTATGTTCAAGCAGAAAAATAACATGGATTTTTTTGCTTGATTTTGTTTTTTATTTAATTTTTTAATAATTTTCTGAATATCTTTTATCATACCAAAATCTTTAGTACTTTATTTATATAACAAAAACATTTAGTATTGTATTTATATAGCATCATTTTTACATGAAGATATTCTAGTTAATTGAAATGTGTTATGTATATTAATAGTAATACATGTATTACATATGATAAATATTAATTGAACTCTTTTATATACCATTGGTTTAAATCCTTGTGTTGCCTAACTTAGATGTCTAATTTAAAACTACCAAACATAATTGAAATTTGCTTTAGTCTCAAGCAAATAAGAAACATTTTCATTTGCATTATGTTTCCATTCATATTGGACTTAAATATCACTGAAAATAAAGTGTTACTTTTCCTGTGAAGATAAAAGTTAAGTATGAATCTAGAAAGTTACATTTTATGTCACTGAAATACGGCATCTAAAATTTGTAAATTACAAAATTTATTTGAAAGCTCTTTAAAAAGGCCTTTTATAGTTTTTTAAAAAGTCTTATAAACATAAATAGGCTGTCTGTGTACTGAGGTTTTCCGTGGAAATAAGATTATTTAGCTATTAGGGCAAGTTCAATAAGAAGGGAAATAATCACTGAAACATTCCACTGTTCTTATTTTGCTTTGTTCCAGGAACTAGATTTTTGTTTTATCAATATCTTCATATTTATCATTTTTTTACCAGCAGAAAATTAATGTAGATAATCATTATCCTGGAAAAAGCTTGGTTTTATCAAGTACAGTTTTTTCCTATGAAAGTAAAATTACTACGTGGGTGTGGTGCAGGTGTGGTGGCGCATGCCTGTAATCCCAGCCCTTGGGAGCCTGAGGCAAGAGGATCCTTTCAAGTTCAAGACCAGCCTGGGCTACAAAGTGAGCTCAAGGCCACCTGAACTGCATAGCAAGACGCTGTCTCAGAAAGACAAAGATAAATAAATAAATAAATAAATGGAAGTAAAATTACTAAGAACCTTTGTATAACACATCAGTCAAAATCCTGGAAGTTTAACACCAAAACGGAATCTTAAAAGCTATTAGAGAAAAGCACTTAAAAAGGAAAACTCATTAAAATTGCAACAGACTTCTCAACACAAAGCTTAAAGGCCAGGAAGTAAAACTGTATACATTATATATTTAATAAGCTTGTTAATGGTAACATTAAGAATATAATTCTATCATCTTTATAGGCTTTTATAGATAATTTTCAAGCAGCTAAAGAAGCCTTGGCTGAAGCAACTGTCCAGGCAGCAGGAATGGCTGCTACTGGTGTAAAAGAACTGGCAAAAAGGAGTTCAAGATTAGCACTGGATGTTAAGATCAAAGCCCCAGTGGTGGTCATCCCGCAGTCTCCAGATTCAGCAAATATTTTTGTAGCTGATTTTGGGCTGATTACAATGACCAATAAATTTATTATGGTGACAGAGAGCCAGAGCAATCCTCCCCCTGTTATTGATCTGATAACAATAAAGCTGAGTGAAATGAGACTTTATAGGTAAGTTTTTCATAGATCTATGTGTATAAAATCCAATCTTTTTCTTAATTTTTATATTGAATTTTTCAGTATCGAGTGTTTTATTTATAGAAGAATTTTATTTTATTATAATTGGTTTTGTGATTCTTTCTCCCAGATGTACCTTTTTTAGCAAGATTAATTGTAGCTTTACTTATTAAAAACTAGAAAATATTTGAGAAATTCTTCATAGGTAATTCAGGAAACTAAACTTTATTGTTGAAGTATATTTGTGCTTTCTGTTTGTATATTTGTACACTTTTTTAGTAGTTCTTTATAAATTCTAAGTGTAGAAGAAATGGGCTATAGCTTATTTACTTTGTGAAGACAGTAACACCCAAACCAATCCATCAGCTTTGTGTTGTGTACCTGATGCTCTAATTTAACCAAATAAACAATGGAGTATATTCTTTTTTTTTTTTTTTTTGGGGGGGTTTTTCTCCGGTACCAGGAACCGAACTCACGACCTTGCGCTTGCCAGGCAGGCGCTTTTGCCGCTGAGCTAAATCCCCAGCCCCACAATGGAGTATATTCTTATATAATCATTTGACAAGGGATTAGGAACTCCGGGAACAAATAAGTATCCCAATAGTTCCAGGGCTTTTCTAGTGTGTGTTCAGTATTTCAGTGCTATTTCTAGTTACCTGTGTTTTTTTCCATCTTGGATTCATCTTATTTATTGCTCTCACTTAACCAATTTCTTTCTTCCTGTCAGCTTTCTTTGATTTTATTTTATTTATCTCTTTTTTTCTTTTCTTTCTTTCTTTTTTTTTTTTTTTCGCTTTTCTAACTTCTTCTCTTTGGGCTCTGGCTGGTCTGTCTGTTCTCCTGCACTTTTTTTATCAAATGAATATTTTTGAAGCAACTTTGAGAAATAATTCACATACAGTAAATGAGATGTCTTTAAAGTATGCCATTTGCTATGGTATGACAGTTTATGTACAGCTGTATTATTTCTTCCTTAAATATTAAGTTAGAATTCACCAGTAAAGCCATCTAAGGCTGGAATTTATTTATGGGAGGTTTTAAAACTACAGTTTCCATTTCTGTAATAAATTAAGAGCTTTGTTCAAATGTTTTGATTGATCTCTGCTAATTTTTTTCAAGGATTTTGTGCATTTAGGTTGTAGAATTTAATGGCATAAAATTGTTCTTAATATCCCTTCTTAGTCATTGTTATCGGTAGTGCTATCTCCTCCCTTTTTACTAATATTAATTACTTATTCCTCTTAACTGATCTATCTGGGTAGAAGTTTATCCATTTTAATGATCTTAAAGAACCTGCTTTTGATTTTACTATTTTCTCTATTTTCTATTTTTTCTTTCATTGATTTCTGATTTCATATTTATTTTTTTGTTTGTTTTTTTTTTTTTTTTTTTTTTGGTTTTTCTCCAGTACCGGGAACCGAACTCACGACCTTGCGCTTGCCAGGCAGGCGCTTTGCTGCTGAGCTAAATCCCCAGCCCCTCATATTTATTACTTTAGGTTTAGTTTTGCTCTTTTTTTAAGTTTCTTTAAATGAATAATAATCAGATTATTGATTTGAAATATTCTTCTCTAACATAAGCTAGAGTGATGTAAATTTTTAGATTGTCTCTTTGTAGTTCTGTTCTCTCTGGCAGTTGAAGTTTAGCTGACTTAATCTCCTTGAACTCTCAGTTCTGTATTCCTTTTCTGTGCTAGTGTCTGTAAATTATCTCAAAACAGTAGTAAATTGAGGCATTCTAAGGCACATTTTTTTACCCTCTTTATTTTTTTTATTTTTATTTTTTTGGTTTTTTTCCAGTACCAGGAAGCAAACTCAGGACCTCACACTTGCCATGCAGGTGCTGTGCCGCTGAGCTAAATCCCCAGCCCCACCCTCTTTAGAATCATTATCTTTTGATGTTCTGTGTCCTGAAAACTATTTCTTTTAATGCATTTTTGTTTTATTTTTTCTCTTGGAAAGTGTGCTGTACTAAGCAGAAAGGTAAATATGGTTCATGTAACTATATTGGATGAAGGGGAAATTTTTATCAGATGTATATTTAGCATTTACTAAGCACTTAATATATCTCAGGACTGTGGTAGGAACAAGTATGATAGTATGCCATCTTTACAACGCCTGCCTGGTAAGCACAAGGTCCTGAGTTCGATTCCTGGTACCAAAACAAAAAAAAAAGCCATCTTTATAAGCAGTTAATAAATAGTACCTACTTTTTTGAGTTGTTGTAGTGTGTTTTGTTTAATGAGCTATTGCATATAAACATGGATCACCTTTGGATTTTGGAAGGGTCATAGAAAATAGGTCAAAAGGAAACTTTGGGTTAGGAGAACAGTTTGGTAACTATTGTAATTTATTCAAAAATTATAGATGATTTAGTCTGAGGTAGGGAAATAAGGTAATAATAGTTTAAAAATTATAAGAAATTGTAAAAGTAGAATCAATAGCAACAGGTTATTGAGTGGACATGGAAATTAAAAAAGAGGAGAAATTAAAATTCATCCAAGGCTGCAAGCTTAGAAAACCCAGTAATTCATTATAACGTAGTTCACACACTTGAGACAGCAGTTTAGAAAAAAAATGATGTGGCAATATTAGTGATTTCTCTCAGGGGCCACATAACTTGTAGTTGTATGACTTTCATCTGGAGAAATGTAGAATGCATTTTGACGTATATTCTGAATATTAAGAAAGTGACTTTGCTTAGATTTCTAGATTTGAGAGATTTGTAATACTTAGTTTTTGAAAACATTGGAATGAGAACGATCACACAGGGACATTGTAGAGTGGGTGTGTGGAAAAGAATGCTGAAGAACGCAGTATTTGAGGAAGAGGAACCTTTAAAAGAGAGTCAGAAGGAGCAAGCAGAAACCAGAATGTATTGAGGTAGTGTTGAGAGTCCTGTGGTTGTTAACCATGAATTAATAGTAGTTGATTTTTCTTGATGCTGTGCTTCATATTTTGTATTGAAAATTCAACAGCTAGTTGGAGTCAAGCAAGACTAAATTTTTGACAAACAGGTGTGACCAAGGAAGGGAAAAAGATTTCAATTATTGAAAATCACATTGATGGATAATGAAGAAAGAAATAAAGACAGGAGGGTAGTGATATTGTAAAAGAATATAGTGAGACTTTTATGTATTGGAGATAAAATAATCTCACTCTTAAAAATAACCACTGACTAATAGTTACAGCATGAGTTAAAGGTGGTAAACTTGGATGTTACTATTCTTAAAGGTATAATAGCTTAACTTTTTCTTAGCACATAACAACAAATAACTATTCCTATTTGTGTGTCCCTATATTATTGTTTATACACTAATCCAATTTCTTCAATTCAGTTTAGCAAATACTTATTAATGAGATGACATGCTAGTCATCTAAAGTAAGTACTGGCAGCAGAGCACAAATAATATAAGTATAATCCCTTCCTTTGTGAAGCTTTCATTTAATTGAAACTGTAAATAATATATTCTATTAAAATGCATTACGTTAAATACAGTGATAGAAAACTTAAAGGTACTTGTGGGTGAAGAGAAGAGAAAGTGCCTGACCTCAGGTATTAAATAGTGTTTAACTATATAAGTAGTTTTTTCATTTTTTCTCAGGTGAAGTGATTTTTTTTTTTTGAAACAAGGTCTTTTTTCTAATTTTAAAAATAAAAGAAAGAGAACATATGAACCAACAGACATCCATTTGCAAAATAGCATAAGAATAATACAAACAAAACAGTTACAGACAAAGTTGTAGGAAATTAACAACGGTTGTTGTATTACTTATACAACAAAGTATACCTTCAAAGTGGTAAAACAAGGTCTTGTGGTATAGTTTAGGCTGGCTTTGAACTCAGGTTGGCCTCGAACCTGTAACAATCCTTCTGCCTCAGTTTCCTGAGTGCTGGGATTACAGGCGTGTGCCTCCATGCCTGGCTAGATGAAGTTATCTTTTTATGGAGCATTTATGCTTATTGTATTTTATCTAGAGAATCTATATTCACTCAGATATTTATCAAGATAATTATCCAAGTATTTATAATAAAGCATTGGAAGCAAATTTTTAATAATGACTATTGTGTAGCCTTTATGTAATGCATAGCCATTAAAGTTGCACATACAGTCAGTATTCCTCTGTAGGATGAGTGGCCAACACTTTGGCTTATCTGGTCTGTGTTGAGTGAAGAGGACTTGATGTAGTCCATGCATAAAATATGTACTGCAGTTAATGCATATAAGTAATAAAGCTTTCTTTGTTACGTTTTTTATTGTAACATTACATACACAAAAGGGGGCAAAATAAATGTAAAATTAGTGCATTATTGGACTTTAGTTTTTGTGAAACTAGTGCATCAGTGTCTTCTGATTCATTGGAAATGGACTCTGTGTGGTTCATTTTGAAAATGATTGGTCACAGAGTGCAGAAGACAATGACATGAATAAGGCATGACTGTGGACTAAGGGATATTTTTCTCTGGAAAGGTAGATCTTATAAAAGTCTAGTCAATAGGTATGATCAGAGTTTTCTCTGAGTTGAATATCTCATTGCAGCTCTGTGTATTCCAGAAATTTAGTAAGTACTAACCATGTATTTTTCTAGTATTAATTTTTTGTATATGTAATTATAACACTATCACGAACAAAATACCATTTGATACATTTTAGTATTTCCTATACCACAGCTGCAAAAGACTATATGAACTTACTATTTTACAAAAAATAACAAGTGTGAGTTTAATAATTAAATACAAAAACTTACATGTTTGCTTAACAGTAATCACCTGTGTTTATAAGCACACATATAAGAGGTTTGAAATACTTTTATAGTTAATTGCTGAGTTTTGTCATCTTGTACAAGCAACACGTGCTACACGTTTTCATTGTGCTGACTGCGCACTGTACTGCACACTCACCTATATATAGAGTGTTCTGTTGTCCTCTGCAGTGCACACCCAAGCACTGTTTTTGGAGTTGTGCAAACAATCATATAATGTTAAAAATTTATAATCCTGTGAGGCTGCATTACTAGCTATGGAGGGCTGCTTGCAGTCCATCAACTACAGGCTGAATTTGCCTAACCTGTAGGGTTTTTAGATTCCTTAACGGCATTAGGTAGAGATTGCAGGCATGCATGTATGTTTAATTATGTCACTTCATAGTCTATCCATGAAGTGGTTTGATACTGAGTGTTCTGAAAGATTTCTGATGACTTCTGTATTTCTCTTCCATTGTATAAATAATAGCAAAATCATACAGTCATGTCTTCATACCATAGAAATTTGTTGACAGTAGAAATATAAGTACAATATTAAGGAGTAACCTTTGGAGATTGTCATTTGAAAGTACAATCGAAGGCTTTCATGCTTCTACAGTCCTTGAAGGGGTTCTGTGACCTTACTTTTTTTTTTTTTTTTTTGACCTACTACTCTTGTTTTCATTCCTGAGTGTCAGTCTTGTTTCTATAAGTGCTTGGAAAGGCAAATATGGTCCACTTAATGTGAAATTGTACGTAACCAGTTATTATTTGGATCCACAGAAATAGAAATTTTGTTTTCTGTGAAGGAAATACATGTTCTACATCTCTAAATCAGCAAATTAAAATGTTTTTGTAGTAAGGTGTTACATGGTTCTTTAGTGACTAAAGATAATTGTTATTTTAAGGATCTTCTAATCAGCTAGTGTATTTTTTTTGCATTTTTCGTCATATTATTCATCATATCCTATTTTTAAAAAATAAACATTTCAGCTTAGAGAACATCAACTTGGTTTCTAGTGGGATGGAACATCTCATTTTGATATGTAAAAACCAGATAATGTTGATGTTTCTGTTCACACACACAAAATCACTGATTTCTACTGTTACATAAAATGATAAATTAGTCTTCCTTTTTTTCACCTGAATGTATACAAAACAACCCCAATTTTATTTCTACTTATAGGTCTCTATTTATTAATGGTGGATACCAAGAAGTACTGGATCTACTACTGCCATTAAATCTTGAAGTGGTTGTTGAGCGAAATTTATCCTGGGATTGGTACCAAGAAGTTCCTTGTTTTAATGTAAATGCTCAGTTAAAACCCATGGAGGTAACTTCGTAGCTACTTACTGGTTTCTGTTTTGTTTGTTGAAAAACACTTCTTTTTTGGAACATTAAAAATTTTGTGTGCAGGTTCCAGGTATTACCAACTTGGTCAGAATTGAAATAGTGTCTTATGAACAGACATGTTAAGTTATGTAGACATGCAAGTTTTCAATTCATTTAATGTTCTCCATTCATTCTTTCAACAAATATTTGAGTGATTTGACTGCCTCCTGTCCTTTGCTACATATTGGAGATACTGTAACAAAGAAGCTGACATCATAGAATTTACCACTCCAAGCCAGATGATGGTGGTGTGGAATGTGCAGTAGTCAGATAGTAAAAACAAATGTTTTAAATAGAGGCAATTCATGGAGGAAACAAATACTAGTCAGCATATTAATAGAGAATTTAGTGGAGCCATCTAGGGTGGAAATACTGATTTGGGAGTCATCAGTATGTGATATTTAAAGCCAGAGGAATATATTAAGTAACCTAGAAAGAGTATTTAAAGAAGAGAAAGTCCTAGCGGAGTAGAGAGGTGGAAGATCAAAATGGCAGATGGTCATCACTTAGCACATAGTTTTACCTGTCTACTGGTTGACCTTTCTCCACAGATCTCTAATGGAACAATCTCAAGTTCATATTTTTCCTTATTGACTGAATGGAAATTCAAACTGTACCATATACTTTAATGAAGTACAGCAACATATATCCTGGAATGCTTCCTTAAGGAACCTACTTAAATCATCTTTCTTCCTTTCACCCAGTTTCCTTACTTGTCTCTATTTAAAACTTTGTTCTAACAATGGAAACCCTCATTTTAGAGATTTGTGACTTTTAAATCAAACTTATATTCACAGACTAAACTGTCAATCGAAAGACTTTAAGCTGCTAGTGTGTAAGATAATGTGGATGCTTTCTGTAATTTATAGGGTCAAAGATGAAAAGTGTCTTTTTAAATAAACTCTCTGAATGTTGGTGAAAACAGCAGATAGAAACTTACGAAACATAAGTAACACATTCCACCCAGCTAGTTGTGGAAATCTCTACCCCTCTTGGCACACATTAGGCAGACTTTGGTGTGGCAAAAAAAATACTGCTTTCCCATACTTTTCCCATGGGAGAATCTCTGCATAATATTTAAGTGATACTGCAGACCACCTGCAAATGCTCACTGCTTTTTGAGGGAGGTTTCACTAGGAAGAAGTTGAGTCTTCCCCACCCCTAACTGACCCCAACACAAATATCCTCATTTAAGGACATATCTGTTTAACAACTGTCTAACAAACTTAGAACTGAGGCATGCTGTTTGGTTTAAGACCTGCCACTTGGACTTATGACCCATCTTTTTTTGTTGTTCTGTACATTTTTTATAAATCCTCAATGTCTTTTTTTGTACACTATACCTTGTTTATACAGTACTATAATTTTTGCACATTGTACTATGCAGTGCAGTACTGTAGTTTTATGTTATACATTACTGTGTGTGTTATGCAAATAAAAGCAAAGTCATCAAGTTAGAGTTTATTTTGACCATTTCTTTGTTTTAATGTTATAATCTACATACTATAATACAATTCCTCATTTAGCAACCAATTCAGTGCATGATTTGGCCATAGGAATGGAAGTTTGGTTGTTAAATGAGGAGTGTCTATAATTAATGGCTCTTGCAGCCCAGTGCAGAGCCACATACTGTACTTAGTTCCTCTTGGACCTCATCCTCTGCGTCAAGGAGAAGCTGAAATTCAGTCAGTGTAATGAATCAAAACCACATGCTGCTGCAGCTGGTGATTTTGACCTGTAAGGTGTTTCAGGGTTGTGCATCCAGCTTGTCCTGACATGTAGAAGCTGCAGGTAGCATTCCTAGGATCCTTACCGTCCTTCCAACTTCTCCCCCTTACCTACTGACAAGAGTGAAGAGTGATGATTTAATATCAGTATTTGAGAGACTAAAGTATGTACGTACTAATAGAATTTGTTTAGAAGTTTTAATGGAGTTTGTATGAATATTTTATTTTCACAATGATTGCTACATAATAGGCACAAAGTAAATGTCATGAATAAAAGGATGAATGAAAGTTGAAAAAACAAGCAGTATGAATCAGATACACATTCTCTTAATCTTAACTAGATTAACATATCATCCTTTGAAGGTCAGTTGAAGGGATCCTGTACCAATATTATTGTTATATTTTTTTGAGAATAAAATTATCCCTTAGGTTATAATAGAAAGAACAGTTTAAAAAAAAAAAAGCAAAAACAGTTTTAACAAACTTAATAGTGAACCAGAAATAACTTAAGAAAAGTGTCCTGATTATGTATCAGTAGATTCTGTTTTACACTGTTGCCATTGTATTACATCACAGTTCGTCAGAGAAACGGAAACTGTATGGAGAGTATGTGTGAGGTGGTAGGAATAAGGAATCCTTGCATATGGTTATGGAAGCTAGCAAGTTCAAAAGTGGCAGGGTGGACCAGTAGGATATTTATAAAGGAAAGGGTTGATGTTGCAGTAATCTGAAGGTAGTCTGCCAGCAGAATTCTTCTTCAAATAGATCGCTCTTTTTTAGTGAATGCCTTCAACTCATTGATTGAGGCTCACCCACATTGTGGTAATCTGATTCACTTAAAATCTACTCATTTAAATGTTACTCTCACCTAAAAATATACCTTTACAGAAACACTAGAATAATGTTTGACAAAATAGCTATTGCAACAAAGCCAAGCTGACACATACAGTTAAACCACTATACCTTTCAAGATAGGTCCTGTGATGTTGGTTTTAGGCTGAATTCAAGACACACAGGGTTTGAAGTTAGCTCTCTGAGTTCTACTAAGTATGTATGAAATGAAATCTCATTTTACAGTTTAGCTTTAGCTTTGTTAAAAATCAAGATAATAGTGTGTATACCTAGGGCTATTGTGAGGCTAAAATAAAAATAATCATATAAAATATATATGAAGCATTTTTCATTATCCAAATGTTATATATTGTTTTGATTATTATTTGTAAAATGTGTGTACTAACCGGAAAAGTCTGCGATAGCTTGATGACTGCAGTTTAAAGTTCATTTCAAATGTTACAATTACTGATTTGGTATATTTATAGCAGATAGTTCATTGTTCATGGTTTCATCAATTTAGGTATCTAATTTAGCTCTGTATTTCATAAGTTTCTAATGATCATATGATCACTTAGAAAACCATATTTCTTCAGTGATTTAAAAAATAGGTTTTTTCAAGGACTGAGGTATAAATAGTGACTTTTTTGAATGAAAATTTTAAGTACAGTAGATAGAAGTGCTAAAAAGAACCAAACCCACTGTGTATTTTTTTCTGAAATGCTGTGTTTTTTAACAGTTCATTCTTAGTCAAGAAGATATAACAACTATTTTTAAAACATTGTATGGAAATATATGGTATGAAGGTGTCTGTACCTCATCTGCTGTAACTAAAGACCAGAGTAGTAGTACCAGTGGAGTCACTAATGAGTCACAGCATTCAGGAGGTATGTTCATAATTCTAGCTTTGTTCCACTTTCCTCTCTTTTTTCTCTTCTTTCTCCTCATTTCTTTTGCTCCCTTCCTCTCTTCTCACCTTCCTTCTTTTTTGTCTCTTCTGTCTTCTCTGTCTTCCTTCTCCATCTTTTCTTTATTCCTTTCTTTCTCTAGTTTTGCTAAAATAGGGTTTATGAATCTTTTTCTAATCAGCTAATCTCACTTAGGCATTTCTAAATTACCTATGTTATTAGTCATTCTGATTTATTTTCTTTGACTCGGAGTTCTTAGTCCTGTTGTAACAAGCATACTTATTGTGGGGCTGGGGATTTAGCTCAGTGGCACAGCGCCTGCCTGGCAAGTGCAAGGTCGTGAGTTCGATTCCTGGTACTGGGAAAAAAACAAAAAAAACCAAAACATACTTACTGTTTTGTTTTTTCTCCAGTTTCCTCTAGTTTCTTATTTTCAGTTTTTTTCTTCCTCCTCATTCCTTACCCTACTATAAGCTATATCCCAAAGTGAATATTCTATATTAAAATTAAGACTGTCAGAATATTAGAAGTCTGAAGAGAGGATGATCACTGTAGATAAGAGGTTTTAACAAATGTTGTGGATATAGAAGGGTAAGAAACAAAGTAAAAGGAGTCATAACAGAGGCTTTTTCCAGTGTTGGATCAAAGATGCTGTGTAGAATGTTGACTGGGTTCTAAGTTCATCACCAGCACATGGAAAACTGGGTTAGTTAGAGATACTAGGATTTGGAGGCATAAGAGTAGAGTTACCCTCAATCTGGTATTTGAGAAGACTCCTCAGCTCTGCCTACCTGAAAGTAAAGCCTACTGATCCATAATGTCCACCTTTGCAAAAGCCTGAGGTATGACACAAGTTGAACATTCAGAGAATTCCAACATAAAAACAACTCTTCATTCACAGCACTACAAAAAAATCCCATCTTTGCTAGACAAGATGATCCACCTAATTTTTATTGTTGAACATAAATGGTCCCATATGAAGGAAGTCATAAGCACACAGTATGAACCAAAGAAACACAATAGTGTTTTCTGAATGAAGTAGAAATAACTGAGCAAACAGAAAAGAAAAGAAAAAGAGACCAATAAAACCTGCTGTTTTAGAGGATTAGGTAATATAAGAAACAGATCCTGGGAGCACTAGCAGCCCCACAAGGAAAGAGTTCTTGGAAACTGAATGTAAGATTGCTAAGTTTTGAAACAAAGACAATTGCTATAGGGTTTGAATGTAAGTATTTACTTGGAGCATACGGTTGAGTTAAAATCCATTGCAGAGAGGGTAAGAAAAGGAACAGACAGTGAGGTAAATGAGTGATACTTCAGTTCAGAAAGCTTTAATCTGCAAAAATTGTATTATAGGAGGAAGTAATTGAGAAAATGAAGTGAAAAAGGTATTTTAAAAAGTAACAAAGTTAAACTGTCCAGACCTAAATGTTGAATCTGTCGTTTAGATGTAAAGAAACTACTGAGTTCCAAGCAGATTGAGTAAACCAAGATTCCCTCCGTGTTCAAACACATTTTCATAGAACTTCAGGATTGAAAGGTTTAAGATTTTTAGTGTTTCAGCAAAAAAGAAACAGGCTTCCTGTTAGGGTATGGGGGAAAAAGTGAGTGAATGAGTTTTTTTTGTGTGTTGTTGCTACTTTACCAACAAAACTGGATGAAATTGACCTCTAAAAAGAGAGCGGAGGAATATTTGAAAATTTTAGGAAGCGTGACTTTGAATGTAGGTTTCTATACATGGCTTAAACCATCATCAAAAATGTGAAAACAAAACAATTCTCAGATTATTAGTGATTCAAAATTTACTCAAACTCTCCTGTACTCATTCCTAAGAAAGCTTAAAAATATATTCTAGTAAGATAATCTTAGAATCCAGGAAAAAGAACAACACAGGATTAAACACCAATGATCTTATCAAAGGATGCATCCAAAATGATCCATGTGACTAGAGTAGAAAGCAGTTGATTTTCATTTAAAATGATCACAGGATACTTTGAAGGGGGAAGCTACTGGAATGATCATAGCATAATTCCACATAAAATGCGTGATGATGAATTAACTACATTACATAAATGATACATAGAGAGGAAAACATGTTTTCTAAAAGAACTCTCTAAACCATAATGCAGAATTGAAGTAGACTACATTTTGAGTGATTTTTGTGCCATTGTTAAAAAGTGAGAAAGGTAATATTTTCACTATTGACTAGTGAAATTACAGCGACAGAGGCAGTATTATGATAAACTATAAATATCTTCATTGAAAAATAGTTTATAATCAACATACGAGCAGAGCAGGGGAAGAGTCTCAGAGAATAAAGAGCACCATTTATGTCTCCATGGTCAAGCTTCCTTACCCACCCATATACTACACTTGATCTTAGCAAAAGGCTGAGAAGTGATCCAGAGAAACCCAGAAGTGTACTTTACTAAGCCCTAAGGCAGCTCCCAAGCCAGTTACAGTGACACAGTTACACTTAATCACCGAACTGATTTCATGACAGTGAATTCTACAACATGGATGAAATGTACACCTTCACTGGAAAGCAGGAATTGTTAAACTGACATAAGAAGAAATAGAAAATTTGGCTAGCCACATTGACTTTACATAACAAATCGTTAATAGGAAATACTCCAGTCAAAACCTTACTCTCTAATCTTCAAGTCGTTAAACAGTTCTTCCGAAGTTAGTTAGTTTGTTTTATTTATTTATTTTTGGCACTACTTAGTCTGTGTTGACTAGGAGCAGTGCCATAGCAGCAGCCCTTAGGTGCCCTGAAATAGTGGACCACATTCCCTTGATGAATGAACTTGGGTCCTACATTGGCACAGACCTCTCAGAGCCATGTACACACCCATGCGCGCACACACAAATGTTCCCATGTTACTGGTTTGCTTTTGTGCTGGATGTGGTTGCTGAACTTTATATTAAATATTTAAGCAAGAATACCACTATTACACAAATTCTTTTGGAAAAGAGAGGAGGGGAATGCCTTCCTACCCATATAAAGCATGCATTACTTGAACATGGAAATCAGGAAAGGACGTGTCAGGGAAAGGTTGTCAGATACCAATTGTTATGGCTCTTGTCTAGCTGTCCCTCAAAGCTTCATGTGGACATAGCTGGGGCATTTCTGAGGTGGCTGAATCTAGAGTGTGTGATGCTGGGATTAAGGGTGTGTGATTACTTCATTAGTCCACTTACTGGTTTGGCATGGTTCTGGGTGTGGATAATGGGAAGGTCCACTCTTGGTTTGGGTGGCACCACCCAAAAGACAGGTAGCCTGGAAGTGCTAAAAGGAAAAGTCACCTGCTATTGCTACTGCTTTGTTGCTTCACTGCTTTGCTGCCTTGTGCAGCAAATTTAATAGAACTGTTTTTCCTGCAGGGCCCCTCTACTATGCTGTCCTGCCTTGGAGCTAGCCGACTATGGACTGAAACCTCTATAAACTGAGCTACAATAAACCTTTCTTCCTTTAACTTTAGGTGGCCAGTATTTTGTCTTAGCAGCTACAAAAGTAACTAGATACCAGTGTCTCCCACGAGCACAGACATAAAATTTCTTAACGTATTAGTATACTGAGTCTAGTTATAGGAGCCAGGAATATAGCTCAGTGGCACAGTGCCTGACTGGCAAGCACGAGGTTGTGAATTCGATTCCCAGTACCCCCCCCCCCCAAAAGTGAATCTTGTAAGGATATAAGGATCACTTCTTGGCCTTTTGGCTAAGATCAAGTGTAAGGATATAAGGAAGGTTCACCTTGAGTGAGAATTATCCTGAAAGGGAAAGTTGGTTTAACATTTGATAAGTCAGTTTGCCAAATTAAAGAGGGCAAAGCATGTAATCACCTCAACTCTTAAGAAAAAAAGCTTCTGAAAAATTCCTCTAGTCATGATATAAACTAGAAATATCAAAGAGGCATAATGAATGGTGAAATGTTCCACCCTAAAAAAGGATAAAGGCAAGAATGTCAGTGCTTACTATTCTTACCAATGTTTGGCTAGCAGACACTGACAGAACAATAAGGCCAAGAAGAGGATTAATAGGTCTGGAGAGTAGAAAGGCCTACCATTGCCTTTTTTCTCAGCCAGCTTGATCAGCTATGCAGGAAAGCCTAAGAAGTCTCCAATAAATTCTAGAATTAATAAATGAATGTAACATTTTTAACAAGATAAAGTTAAAATGTAAAACTTTTTATCACTAACAATTGGAAAGTAAAAACTTTTAATAGATCTGTAGAATGCATCAGAATCATATTTGGGAGGAAGTTTAACAAAAATGTTGCAAGACTTCTACACTGACAAATACCATGTACTAATGAGGAATTAAATGACTTTAATATGCAAGGAGCTATGTTATGTTGTAAATTTTTAAAAAATATCAATATTAGATAACAGTCCTCATCATATTGATTGTACAGATTCAGCATAATTCCAGTCAAACTTTAATAGAAATATAAAAATGGCTTTTAATATTTATGTGGAAATAATGACTAAGAATAGCCAAAAAATAACATTGTGAAAATACTAAGAATTTACCTTATCTAATGATAAAACTTGCTATAAAATCGATATTGTACTGGCAAATTCGAGACATAGAATGGAAGAGAATAGAGTATCTAGTAGATACATAAGTACAGTCATTTGATTTTAACAAAATCTATTAAGGAGAAGATAGACTTTAACAAATACCATCACAACTAGGTAAATATAGAAAAAGTTGAACCTTTTGGCTTCACAGCATACACACATTGAAATGGTTGAGAGAGATAAATTTAAACACTAAACTGTCTGAACTTTGGGAAGAAAACATTAAAGATTATGTTCATTGACAGTAGGATAGCCAAATATTTTTTAGATAGAATATCAAAGCACTAATTATGAAAGAAAAACTTTATAAAGTAGACTTTATTTAAATTTCTCTTCATCTAAGATAGTATCAAGACAATGAAGTTAAGGCTTCCCTCAGACTTAGAGACATAATTGTGATACATATACCTGACAGTGTTCTTAAGTCCAGAATATATTAGCTATAAATTTGATACCAACTTAAAAAAAAATGACCAAAAGATTTTGAAAATTGGAGAGAGGATGGTGTGTAAATGTACAGTAAGAACATCAAAAGTTGCTAACCGATCAGGAAAACTTAACAGTTTACTGAATTAGTTAAATTTTAAAAGATTGACATATACTAATGAGAAAGTAGAATAGCTGAAATTTTCAAAGACTTCTGATAGGAATCTGAAGTAGTATAAATGGAGTGTTGGATACATAGATGTACATTTACACTTAGCACATTTCTTTAAATTGTTCATATAAGATCTGTATATTGCATTGTAGATTTTATCTCAAAACTGGTAGGGTGGTACTTGTGTCTGGAGCTGGTTAGAATGAGAAAGAGGAACTGTTGTGTTTTGATACGCCATTTCATACATATTATGTGCATATAAAACTTTGAGAATTTAAATACAAGGAAAACAGAATTTTGAGTCTTGATGAATGGAACACTTTTTAAAGGCTCCTAAAATATCTTTGTCTTAATATTTTTTAAGTAAAATTTGAATACTAAAATGTACATTTACACATGCTATTTTACTTTGTCTCCAAAATGAGCACCATGGTGACTTGTGTTATTCCTATTTTACAAAAGTAGAAATGGAAGTCTAGTGGAAAGACATTCCCAAGCTATAGAAAGAATTCTAAGCCAGGAGTTCCACATCTGAATTTTTATATCTCTTAATCTGTTGACTGTTATTTTCCTATACCAGTTTAATTAATAATTCTCTTGTCTTATTTCAAGACTATTGTAGTGAGCTACTTTTCATAAGTTTTTCTTTTTATTCAATGACTTCAATTTTTCAAGGAGCAACTGTGGTGACAGCTGCTGTGGTAGAAGTATATTCACGTGCCTCTCAAATTAAGACAACACTGAATATAAGTTTCAGAACTGATTATCTCACCATGGTACTGTACAGTCCATCTCCTGAACCAGTAAGTTGAAAATGAAAAGAAAATGTTTTTACTTGAGAAAAATGATACGTGAATGTTTATTAAATAACAGTTGTTAATTCCATGTGTGTTTTATAATCTCTGTTTCTCTGAGAAAGATGATCTTTTCACTTTAATAGTAAGCATCTCAATTCTTAAATGTTGTTTCATATAGTTAGTAATGTTAAAAACAAATTTTAAAATTAATTTTTTTTCCTTAGCCCTTTGAAAGTAGAAAATTTGTGCCATGAAGTATAGCTCAGCAGTGGAGTGTGGGCTTAGCCTGTGCAAAGTCCTGGGTTCAATCCCCAGCACCCAAAAAAAAAAAAAAGAGAATGTTGATGTTTCCTATAAACAGATTAAATAATTTGTAGTAGGTTGTATCATAAAATATACAGTAAATTTCAATATTTTGTGTAATTTTTGTATGGATTTTCTCTTCCATAGGCATCCTTTTCAGATGTTCGTGATCCTTCTCTGCAGCTTGCTGAATTTAAATTGGAAAATATTATAAGTACTTTAAAAATGTATACAGATGACTCTACAGTTTCTTCTTTCTCATTAAAAAATTGTATTTTAGATGACAAAAGACCTCATGTCAAGAAAGCGACCCCTAGGTATGTATTCTGTGGTGAGTTTTTTTTTGTTAGTTTGGTGGTACTGGGAATTGAAGATAGGGACTTCATTCTGAGCTATATCCCCAGCCCTGTTTATTTTTTTTGAGCCACGGTCTCACTAAGTTTCCCAGGCTGTACTCCAACTTGGTATCCTCCTGCCTTAGCCTCCCAGAGTGCTGAGATCATAGTCATGTACCACCATACTTAGTTCTTCTAAATTTCTACTTAAGAAATAGTTGATATATTTTATATAACTTATTCCTAAAGTTGCATTTCAGTTTCTAAATACATCTTGGGATCTTCAGAGCTTCAGTTCAGTCAAGGCATGAGACTCATTTTAAATAAAATTTGAAATATCCTGGTTTAGTACATATATGTGCCTTACTGGCTTCTGGATGAATTGGTTGAATAAGAAGAATTAGTGCAGTTAAATGAGAAATATGTAAAAATTGAGAGGAAAAAATGCTGACATTCAAAACTCTAATAATTTCCTAAGTATACATTTTCTAATTTACAAAACAGCTACGCTCCTGAAGTTTGTAAGTCTATTATTTGCAGGACTTCCCAAGAAATGCCTTGAAGAATTTTTATTTGTTGTCAGTGAAAAGAATTTTTAAAAATCTCTTTAAGTTTTATTGCTATATTTGGTTGTTTGTATGTTACTCATACATAGGAATTATTAATTGTGTTTTTCAGAATGATAGGACTGACTGTTGGGTTTGACAAAAAGGACATGATGGATGTAAAGTATAGGACAATCAGAGATTGTTCTGTGACTGATGCTGTCTTTCAAGAAATGTATATTTGTGCAAGTGTGGAATTTCTTTTGACCGTTGCAAATGTCTTTTTTGAGGCATATACCACAGGCACTACTTTAGAAACCACTGTTCAAACATGGGCTACAAAGGAAGAAGGTTAGTTATCAGCTAAAATATTTAATATCTGCATTATTGCAATGCTATATCAAGTTTTACTTGGATTAGCGTCTTAGATAAGATCAAAATACATACAATAATAAATTAAAATCTTAGTTTTTTCACTGTAGGAGAAAAACCTTAATGTATTTTCTGGGAGGTTATGTAGTTTGCAGTTTTTTGAAGGTACAAATGTATTTTGGGGTCAAAATTATGAGACCTTCATTGGAATAACTAATTGTATTGCTCTGCAGGTAGTAAATAGTTTTAACAAATGTGCTGATACAAGAAAGTAAGCAAGGGGAATAATGAAGCAATCACTCCTTTTTATAAATATAGTATTTTAATCTAAACATTCATTAATTTTTTTTTTTGTTGTTTTTTTGTTTTTTTGTTTTTCTCTGGTACCGGGAACTGAACTCACGACCTTGCGCTTGCCAGGCAGGTGCTTTTGCCGCTGAGCTAAATCCCCAGCCCCAATTCATTAATTTTTTTATATTTACTTGTAGCTTTTAACCTGACATACAGTTTTTTGAGTATCTTTTTACATGTGTTATTCATTGTGTTATAGTAAAACAAATTTAGCTTGAGAGTTGGGAACTACTAGATGAGGTTCCAGCCCTACTATTAAATAGTGCAGTTGTCCTCACTCCTTCCGCCATCTCTTAAAGTGTTCTTATTGGTATAATTTCATTATTTAAAGAGTTGCAACTTAACAGTAGGGTGTATATTTAGCATGCTGTGGGTTTTATGTTCTGTCTCTGGGACCACAAAAAAGAAAAGAAATAGAGCAGAGAGTTGTAGTAGATTCTATTGGGTTGAATAACCCTTAGTTATTGCAGGCTGATCAGACCCACAATCTCCCAACTGAGTGAATGGCGAAGACTTAAATAAATGAGACAACTGAAATGATTTCAGGGCTCCAGGAGGGACTAACTCTCTTACAGTTTCGATATTCTCTGAGTTTAGACCAAGACTTCTCTGGGCAGCCCATATTTATTTGGTTTACAAACAAAGGAGGGGGATACTCAAGAAAATGGGGGAATCTGGGCAGGATTTTTTCAAGTAACAGATTATGTTAATTTAGGAGAACTAGGTTATCTCTGGGAAGGCCTTCACCCCTTCACACCCACAGGAGTGAGATGCATGCAGCCACAGTCTGCTTTAAGTTAATTGGGGTTGGAACCAGATGTCCTCAGCTGTGGCCTTATCTTGTCTTTTGAGGTGTCACAGCTTCACAGGCCAATACAGGCCTCAGTGGTGACCGGTGACTCACAGAGGTTTACTTACTATGAGTCCACTGCCTATCTTCAGACAAGGTGCCTAAGCGTGAGACAACTCACAAGTAAACACAGAAAGCCATTTGGTTAATATTAAATCCTGCTCAGAGCCACTTTGTAGGGTTCTCCAACAAGATTCCTTTGAGATCCAAGATTCTTTAATTTTACCTTTTTACTTAGAATGAAATAACACTTTCTTATAAATAGTGACTTATTCAGAAGTATTTTATATAGAAATATTTATATATTGAAACACTTTTATTTCTATTTTAGTACCTATACAGGAACCAGAGAAATGGGAAATCAACATTCTTATTAAAAATCCAGAAATTGTGTTTGTGGCTGACATGACAAGTAACGATGCTCCTGCCTTAGTATTAACAACACAGTGTGAAATTTTCTGTAAAGGTGACCTTGAAAACAGTACAGTGACTGCTGCCATTAAAGATCTCCAAGTCAGAGCATGCCCATTTCTTCCAGTCAAGAGAAAAGGCAAAGTTGCTACTGTGAGTTTACTATCATCTGCTTAGTTGTAAAGCATTTTGAATTTATTATATACCACATTAGGAAATGAAAATGACCTGCGTTCTTTCTAACCTTGCTGTGTACCTTTCTTGCAGTTTAGAGAGTCCCGTTTAAAATACTGTTGTACTAGTTTTGAAACTTCTGTTTTTCCAGATGCTCTTCATTGTTACTTGTTTTGGTTGGTTTCACTTTTGACACTTTTCAACTAAGATCTTACTTGAACTTTCTTAACCATATCAATTTCAAACTGTTCTTTTTTCTTTGTGACTTTTTACCAGTTAGTGTTATTTCAGTTTTATTTTTTCTTATTTGGATGTTTTTACGTAGGTAAGGTGTTTTTGATAGTCTCCATGTGTTTTTCTTACTACTGGGACAAAATATTAAACAAGTTAAAGGAGGAAAGGTTTATTTTAAGTCATAGTTCATAGAGGTTTCAGTTACAGTCAGGGTGGCATGGAGATGGGCAACACAGAGGAGAAACAGACCTTGGTAGGGCAGGCAGAAAAAGGCAGCTAGGCTACCTTCGTCTTTTCCTTTATACAGTAAGTCCCCGACTTACGAGCAAGTTTTGTTTGGGGGTAACATTTAAATTGGATCTGTTCTTAAGTCCGACAGAGTGAGTCTTATATACCTTTGACAGAAATATACAGCGTAAAGCATAAAAATACCAGACACACAAATACTGTAAATAAACTATTTTTACTTTCACAGTTACCTTAAAATGGTGATATAGGGTTAGGGTTAGGGTTAGCTACCTTCACGATTTGTTCATATCAGTGAATGTTTATAATGTAAGGTCTGTTTATATCTGTGAAAGTTCACAACTCAAATGTTCCTAAGTCAGGGACTTACTGTGTTCCATCCATGCTGCAAAACCAGGGTGGGGCTTCCATTGCCCACACCCAGAATCAATTATGAACTCATCTGAATACCACACCCTTAATCCACATTCCCATACCCTGGATCCAGCCACCTCTGAAAAGCCCCACCTGTGAGTGCTTAAGGCTTTAGGGGAATATCTAGATACAAGCCATGCAACTTGTTTTATCCTTCAGCTCTTTTCTTTTACATACTTCACTTTTAAATTTATGCTCTAGTGACTACTTGGCCTCCTTCCTCTTCAAAACTTCTAAGAATTGTCTTTAAAATTTTCCTACAATTTAAAAATTACTCAAAATATTTAGGTTTCTAAAGGAGTAATAGAAGCATCAACACTCTACAGATTATCAAATAGAAATACAAGCTGTCATTTTGTTTTAAGTAAATAATATGTATTGGCTAGGATATAAAATGGACTGTTGCCAGATGTGGTGGTGCAGGCCTGTAATCCCAGCACTTGGGAGGTTGAGGCAGGAGGATCATTGCGAGTTCCAGACCAGCCCGGACTACGGAGTGAATTCAAGGCCAGGCTGAACTGCATAGCAAGACCTTGTCTCAAAAAGACAAAAAAAGAAAAAGTAGGGTGTTGCCCTTGTTTGTAAGGCTAATAGTTCATCACTAAGAAAAGAAAGGAAATAGGATATGGAATGCATAGTAATTCTCTTTTAAATTATGACTTAAAATTTTAATATATATTTTCTTCTGGTCACATCTTTTTGGCTTGACCATAGCTGTATGACCACACTTAACTGCAGTGGAGGTTGGAGAATGTATTTTTTGTTGAGTGGCTTTGTTCTTGGACAAAACTTCTATTACTCTACAAGAAGAGTAGAATAGTACTTTCAGTACATGTATATGACATATCATAATTCTTACTGTTTTGTCCCCTCCCTTTCCTTGCCTCTTCTCTCCATTTCTTGATCCCCTGCCAATGTGCAAAATATCAATATCACTATTTCATATTATCATTTATTCTATGCTTTACAGTAATATCTTGGTTCACAGACACTTCTGTTTACAATTTGGTTCTCTAAGAAAAGCTTTTGGCAAAATTTTGCTTCCATTTGCAAACTCCACATCCAGTTATAAACATGACAATGACCATCTCTCCACACAAACACAAATGCAGCCATCTTCCCCAAAACTGTAACTTAGATTCATAAGCTGAGGTACTACTGTGTTTATGTTTTGGGCTTTTCATATATGTGAAACCCTGTGTGTCTAATTTATTTCACTTAACATTATAGTATCAAGGTATATCCATTTTCCTGCAAATGACTCAAATTTAACCTTTTTTTATGGTAGAGTAGTATATTCCATTGTATATGAATACCACATTTTCTGTATCCATTCATTAGTCAAAGGATATGTATGCCACTTCCAAGATTTAGCTACTGTGCATTGTGCTGCTATGAATATAGGTATGCATGTATTACTGTAATATGAAGTCTTCTACTCCATTTTTCATGTTTTATTTTTAACATATCTCTGAATATGTTAAATTCGGAGATATGTTGGTCTTTGAAAGCATTATTATCTTCTGTTTCTGATATTCTGTCCTTCCATTGGTTGCTTCTGTGGCCCATACTTTGAGTATAATTTTTTATCTTCTGGATTTCTATTTGGAACCTTTTCATGAACTCTTAAATATTTTTGTTTGGTTTCATTCATTCATTCATTTTCTGAGACAAGATCTCACTTTGTAGTCCAGGCTGGCCTCAAACTCATGGCAATCCTTCTGCTTCAGCCTACAGAGTGCTGAGATTATAAGTGTACACCAGCATACTGAGCTTCATCTAGCTTTTTATTAGTGTCTTCTGTAAGCTCCCCAGGTTGTTTTATTACTTCCATTATCTGTTTGGTTATGTCTTCTGTCAGTCTGCCTAGCACCGTATTGGTCTATTTTTTAATCTTTTTTATCCTTTCAAGTAATTTGACTGTGTGGCTTTTACTTCCTTCTCCCTCATGCCCTGTGGACTAGTTTAAAAGAGTTGAGAGTTTAGGAAGGCATTTTTTTGTCTTGATTTCTCATGTTTGTAATGTTTTTGTTTGTTCTATGTCGTGTTTAGGTCTGCGATATCATGTAGTGGAAAGATTTTTATTATTATTATGGGGACCTCTTCAGTGTGCTTTTCAGTGATGCACTCAGGGCATGGCTAAGTATAGTCCTTTGCCTGTGTCCCAAGACACCATCCCCTCTCTTAACTTGGGAGTGGAGAATACAGTTTAATTGGCCCAAAACCCAGCCGTCTGGGAATGGATCATGGTACTGTTAATGTCACAAAGGTAATCTGGGTGTTGGCATGCAGAGAAAATATATTAGCAGCAACAAGCAACATTATCAAATAACAGCCAACCCAGATAATATCAAGTAAATGAGCAACAGTAATATCATCTGAGACAAACTGCATGTTGACATACCATAAGAAACTTTACCACCTTTAACCTTAGAAAAGAAATCTATAAACCAAATATTGATGTACAGGAGATATCTACTAAATGTGACAACTATACTTCTACTAATGATAAAATTCAACAGTAGTAACAGTTTCAACTGTCTAAAGGTGAATAAAACTTATTGGTTATTGTCTTGGTTGCTTTTCTTTCATTGCTGAGACAAAATACCCAACACCCAAAGTTAAGGAAGGAACGGTTTATTTAGCTCACAGTTTGTGGAGGTTGTCAGTCCATAATCAGCTGGCTCCAAGACAAGGTGGGGTGACACAGGGTTCAAGCAGGCAGAAGACAGCAAATGCAACAAGAGCATGGGGACAGGGGCAAGCACCTTTTCCTCCCTTATATTGTATGCTGGCTGGCTGTCCATGCCCACACCCAATTCCGTGCCCTCTTTCACAGCTGAGGATGTTTACAAAGTAAGGACCCTGGCTCCCTGTTGAATCACTTAGTTGAACTTTTAAACTTCTCAGGTTGACACAATGAACAACATCCTAGAGTGGTAAGGGATGTAGAACTGCTGAGTTACTTAAAGTTTCTAGATGCCTCAAGTTGACACAGTGTATCAACCACAATAGTTATATTATTAAAGATACATGGGGTTGGGAATATGAGAATACAAGAAGAAAAATTTGCAAAGTTAAAGAGTGCAAACTTGGTTTGGTGGTACACACCTGTAATCCCTGGACTCTGGAGGCTGAGGCAGGAGGATCACTTGAAGTTTGAGGCCAGCCTGGACTACATAGTGAGTTGAAGACCAGCCTGAACTACATAAGGATACCCTGTCTCAAAAAACCAATAAAGGAAACAGAAAACAACAATGGGAGGATGAGAAGGAAGAGAGAAAAGTTACACAAAGGATACCATTAAGTATAGAAGGATATTTCTAGAATTTGATAAAGATAAAATAAAACCTGAGAAATAGAAGATAAAAGAAGGGAAATAAAAAATAAAACAGGAATAACAAAAAGGATAAATAAAAATTCCTCAAACCCCAGTAAGCCAGTGAAGAAAAAAAAAGAGAAGGAAAAAAGGGTGGGATGGGTTCCAAAAACATTCTCTGTGTTTTTGAATGAATGATTTCCTTCCAGGCTCCACACTTTTGGAGTCCAGCAAGTTCTGGTTTCCTTTGCCTAGCCTTAGAGCCTGTGGGTGTGTGAGGGGCATCCCCTATTCCAGAGTTCTCTCTGTTTATCCCAGGCTGTGGCAGCGTCCCCACTCATACTGGTAGATGGGGAAGGCAGTCGGACCTCTGGTCTGTGCTGGAAGTGGGCTGCAAGATGGATTCAAGCACTGATGGCCAGTACTTTCTGGGCCAAGCTTCCCACCTTGTGGGTGGGGCCTGTGCTCTTCCTGGCCTGAGTTAAAGCGACCTGGATTTTTCTAACCCCCTCCCTGTCTGTGGCTGTTGCCCACGGCTAACACCCAGTCACTGGGAGGGTAACACTGGGAGCCCTTACTTCTAGGTAGCGACGTTCTGCTGCTTGTGAGCCACAAGCCATGTAGATAGAGTCCAGATTATTTCATTCTTTTCTCTGTGATGTGGGCTATCTTTTCAACTACTGTGTAGCTTCGTAATTTTTCCTGTTAGTTCTTTCCCTAATACTTGACGATGTACTTCTCTTTTAGTCTTAGCCAAGTTGTTATTTTCTAGTGTAAGGATTCTGGATCTTGGAGAGGCTGAATTTAGCTACCAGTTGACACTCCTCCCATTTTCCTCTTCCATAATTTTTTTTTAAAAAACAAATTTCCATGTCTGTCTTTCCATCAATTATCAGAGAAAGAATAGGAGCCACAGTTTTATCCCTTCCCCAGACTCTTATTTAGGGCTTGAGTCTTTCCAGTATGAACTGTTTTCCTTTGTCTTTCTTACAAGACTTTACAAAGAACAGGAAAAAGTAGCTTATACACAGTAACATTCTAAATATTCTGAACTGCCTTGTTGATTCTGTCTGTACATGATCTGTCTTCCCTAAGTATCAGCAGTAGTGGTTTTGTGGAATACTTCACTGTATCATAGTTAGGGTCACCAGTTTAGTACAGTGGTACCTCAGTTTATGATTTTAATTTGTTTTATGATTTTAAGGAAGATGGCTGTGTTTGTGTTTGTGTGGGGAAGATGAACAGAATTTAGTTATATGTCAGTACATAATTTTAAGGGATATCAACAAATAAAGTTTTTCTAACGAATTAGGCTTTTTTAATTGATGCTCTTCATTGTATATTTTATTTCTGTTTTATTATTATTCTTTATCCTTTTTTTGAATTGAATTGTTATTCTTTCAGTGTCAAATGTTATGTTGATAATCTAGCATTATGTATTTAATTATAATTTCCTATACTTACAGATTTAAAGAGGCCAGGGTTGTAGCTCAGTGGCACAAGCACCTTGCAAGTGTCAAGGTCCTGAGTTCAATTCCCGGTACCAAAAAAAAGATTAAAGAAATAATACACTGAGCCGGGGATACAGCTCAGTGACACAAGTGCCTGCCTGGCAAGCGTGAGGTCGTGAGTTTGATTCCCGGTAACAACAACAACAACAAAAAAGAAATAATACACTGAATTTCAAGTCATTCATGAGTTGGTATTGCTCATTTATTTTTGTGCAGTTTCTTTGGGGAATAGGTTTACAGTTTTTTTTCTGATTGATTTTTTTTCCTTAGTGTAGGTAAGTAGAATTCCAGAATGTTTCCTAAGATTTCTATCTCCCTCTGCCATATAGGCTCTATATAGTCTTCTGTCCTTGACTGTGGACTGTACTAGTAGATATGTTTCAGTTGCTAATCACTTGCCTTTGTAATACTGGCTGGGAGAGTATTCTGGGTGATATATTGGAGAGATGATTGAAAGATGATGAAGCATCAAAGAGGATTTGCTGGCCTTGAAGGAGTAGTAAACTGTGGTGGGCCTCCTGGAAGAACGTGTGTGCAGCCAGTAGGAATAGAAAGTAGTCCCTGGCTGATAGCAAACAATTGGAATGCTAGTGTTACCAACAACATCAAAGTCAAAAGCAAATCTTGCCCTAAGTCAAGGCTCCATTGCAGATTATTACTGGTCTGCCCATGATTTCAGCAGGATTCCTGACCCATAAAACTAGGAATTAATACATTTGTGTTGTTTTAAATAAGTAAGTTTGAGGAAATTTGTTGCATAGCAATAAAAAACTAACATGTATAGATTTTACATACTTACATTGCAATAATTAATTAAATGTGGGAGCACTGTTAGAATTGGGCAATAGGCAGAGGTGGGCAGAAATCGGAGGCAGTTTAATAACAGGGTGGAATAACCCTAAGTGATGTTGAATACACTTTTGGTAGTAATCATTGACAGTGCTGCCACTGAGGGCTCAGAAGGAAGATAAAAAGGACACGTCATTGGAAACTTGGAGAAGGAAGGACATGATACACAGTATCAAAACAGTTTGGAAATTTATCTTGTAGTTATAAAGAAAGAGGAACTTGTGACAAATTTCATGTATTTATAGCTAAAGAGCTTGCCAAATTGCATAGTTTCTTGCTGTTGATAATAAAATGCTAGAGGAGAGAAAAATTGTGGGAAGAACAGTTAAACAGAAGTAATGTCACAGGGCAGGGTCTTAGGGTTCCTGAGGCTAAAATAAATACCTTAACCTTTTCCAATAAGTTTGTATGTTTGCTGACTCCACAGAAAAACAGTTTTTAGGACAGGTCAATAAAAGATACATAGGGGCTGGGGATTTAACTCAGCGGCACAGCGCCTGCCTGGCAAGCAAGAGGTTGTGAGTTTGATTCCCGGTACCGGGAAAAAAAAAAAAAAGATACATGTAGACAGATTTGCTAGAGGTAGATATAGGATGCACTCAAGTGGAGTGTGGGTGCTCAAAGAAATGAGGTAGTTGGGAACGGGATTTTTGATGTGTTTTGGGTCGTGGAAATCTGTGGAATTTTATAATATAGATGGGAGAGGATGGCCCACCCGTAGTGAGATAATGGTCTATTAATGTGGGACATCTGAAAAGGGTGGTCCATTTATGTGTGAAAGGAGATGATTTGTAAGTAAAAAGTGAATGGGCCTACATGTTTGTAGTTGAAAGAGAGTTATCTAGGTTTATTGTTTTGAGAGAAGGAAAAAAGTAAGTAAATCAGGCTTGTGTTCTGAAGCTGCAGGGTTTTTTTAAGTATGATTCTCAAATTTTGGTTTCTTTGTCTCTTTCTACTTAGTTCTGTCTTTCATCCTACCTCACTAACATTTGATGATTTTGATTATTCTTAGCCATTCCAAATGGTAGAAGCTGCTAAAAATCAAAAATGGGTGCCAGAAGTGTAGCTGAGAGAAGATTGTGTGATCTTTTGCTAAATTTTTTTTTATTTTTAAATTATTTTTATTTTTAAGATTATGCATCCTCATTGACAACCCAGAAACAGTCTTTACTGATTTCTTGGACACACCCACTTGACACAGTTAAAAGTGATTCCTCAGTTGAGTTCTCCTGTCCTCTTTTTCAAAAAAAATTCCTAATTTGCTATCAAGCCACTCACCAAACTAAGGCAAGACAGTTTTCCAGTTAAGAAAGATCAAAAGATCGGTAGTGTCTAGTCACACAAAGGACTCTCAAGGGGTTAGGGTGTGTTTCACATGTTTCACATCCAGATGGCCTGTAGGAAGCCACCTCATTCCTTAGCCACCTCAGAAGGAGGACAACATAATCTCAGAAAGATGTGTGCTTTAGCTGAATGGAGTAAATCCTCATGAAATCCACAGAAGGTCTTCAAAGTTCTTTAGGAAATTATTTTAGCAGAAATACAGACAGCGTGGACTGCAAAGTAGAGACTCTGGGATTCCCAAAATTCTACTTGAAGCAGTTTGATGAAACTACTACCTCAGATCCCCTTTGTTTTTTTAAAAAAGGAAGGGTGATTTAAAGGGTAGAGCTGAGAAGTGCAGAGAATTAATTCTTCCTAGGCTTGGAAGCTTAATCAAGAAACTTGTGTCTAGTTAGATTATAGAATTGCTTTGGACTAATTGTAGTTCCTTATTGTTATGTTTTCCCCATTGGAACTGGAATATTTGTAAATATTACCCTATATGTGTTCCACCATTGTATGTTGGGACTGGTGGGGACAGGTAATTCATCTTAGTTTCACAGTTCTACAGAAAGAAATTGTTCACTTATTGCTACGCTTAATTGGATTATGTGTAAGTTCCTATTAGCTCCTGGATTTACTCCATTTAGCTACAGCTCATCTTTCTGAGATTATGTTGTCCTCCTTCTGAGGTGGCTAAGGAATGAGGTGGCTTCCTACAGGCCATCTGGATGTGAAAGATGTGAAACACACCCTAACCTCTTGAAAGAGTCCTTTGTGTGACTAGATACGGATTTTAGACTTTGGGTTGAGAAAAAGTAGGTAAGATTCTAGACTTTACAGAGTTAGACATGGACATACTTGGTGAAATACAGTTAGCTGATGAGATACTGGATTTAGGGCTATAATGAAATGAGACTCTTAGGAGATAGTGAACATATTTTGTGTTTGGGAGAGACATGAGTCATTGGAGCTTGGAAGACAGAATTCTACTTACCATGGAGAAAATTCAGTTTGTTTAAAATTATATTATAGAATTATTTTAAAAATCTTAAGTGTTTGAAATTTTTATTAATACCTTCCCTTTTATAACTTTTCCTATGCGCATTAACTTTTTCAGTTCAGTTTTATAAGGGAATAATTGATAAAATCATTTTAGTAAAGTGAAATAAAATACAAGTTTTAAATGTTTTCCAAACAGTTAAGCATTTTTAAGAAATATGGAGACATTGACACCTGTGTTCCTTGTCCATTTGTATGTGATGCCACCTGCTGCCTCACGACCTTATCAGCAAAAGAGGCCATCACCAGAACTTCTCTGGTCCCAGTGCCAACCTTGAACCTCTAAAATCCTGGAGTCAAGTGATCTTTCCTAGGAATGTATGTTTTCCGGATAGTACCTGCTTCTCAGTGTTTTCCATGGCCTGAGTGGTGTTTCCCATGAATACTTCAGTTGAACACATCTCTTCTCAGATAAAGTCCATTAGTTACCTATTCAACTCTCAGGAAGAATAAGATGATAATGGTTAGGGTATGTTATACTTCGTAGAACAAGTGTAGTAGGATGGGTCTGCAGCACTCTCTAGCTATAGAACTGAATACCCTTGAAAAATAAAAATAGGAAAAATGTATCTTAGCTAGGGGCGAGTGAGTCGACGATCCCAAGGGTCAGTAATTTAGGAGTTCCTTAGCCGATTCCAGTTTAGAATCTCTCAGGAGATTGCAGGCATGCTATCAGCTGGATTATTAGTCTTCTGAAACTTTTGAGATGGATAATCTGCCACTAAACTCATTCACATGGGTATTGCAAGAGGCTTTAATTCTTCACCATTCAGTAGGACTGCTTATGACAATAACTTCTGTCAGAGTGAGTGACCAAAGTGAAGAAGAAATATAATCACCAATGAAGAAGAAATATAATCACCAATATAATCACCAAGAAATATAATCACCAATCATTGTGAGCCATCTTATGGGTTGGCTATCATATATACAGCAGATATATATGCTCTCCCTATATGCCAAGAATGGCTCCTATTTGTAAGGAAAGGCATGAGGCAGAGACAAGTCGAGACCACCAGGCTTGTGTAAAGGCAACATGGCATGGAATTTATTGTGTCTGGCTGCAGGCAGACAGATGACAAGAGGGCTGCCTGTGTGAAACAGAGAAGCAGGCTTTTTTGTAGGGCTTAAAAGAAGGCAAGGGACATCAGACGGGAAGATCTTACTAAACATCAGTGGTCCAAGTTCTCTGGAGTCTCGTGAGTCAGGGGGAAAAGTCCTTGAGGCATCTGGTGTAAATGTTTGAGTGTCTTCAGATATCCTGGTGTTTGGAAGATTCCA
Source organism: Chinchilla lanigera (assembly GCF_000276665.1). Lineage (NCBI taxonomy): Eukaryota > Metazoa > Chordata > Mammalia > Rodentia > Chinchillidae > Chinchilla > Chinchilla lanigera. The sequence goes on along the minus strand of NW_004955512.1, from coordinate 2,139,061 downwards.
TGCTCCATCTTAGCTCTTTTATAACATCTTGTGTTTGGTGAGGGCAGCCCTGGTTCTGAGCTGAGAACAATGTCCCGCCGGCAGACAGGTTGGGTACTGGGAGAATTGTGTCCAAATCGAGTCAGACACTATTCAGTTGATAATCAGTGTTACATGTATTAAATAACTGATTTTAATCAGATGAGTATTTTTTTCTTACTGTGCTATGTTCATGTTTCTATGCTCAATTGGTTAAATGTTTTGTTCCCAAAGATATGTTTATATACTCATTTTATAGATGTTGAATGTGAGATACTTAAGAGTCCCAGTGCTGCTTCAAATAAATGTTGGAACTGGAGTGGGGGATTGTTTCTACTTCTTTTGTATTAATAATATTGCTATTACTACTATTAATACCTTCTCTTACAAAGCATGAGTAAAGAGAATAATTAAAAAATCTGTTGTCTTTCTTATACTTTTAGTGTTTCTAACTTTTGGATTTAACATAGTTATTACTAGAAAGTCATCAAAGAGAAATATTTACTACTTGAATGTTAACTTAGTGCTATTGCTTTTTGTGTTGCAGGTTTTGCAGCCCTGTGACTTGTTTTATCAGGCTACTCAGATAGGTAAAGATCCACAAGTGATTGATATATCAGTAAAATCCCTTACACTAAAGGTAAGTAAATCTTTCACATCTTTAGTATACTTTAAAAACATTAGTAAAACCTGGAAATTATTATAGCAAGTCTCACAACCATTAAATAAAGTGAATTTATTTTGTAAAATTTTTATGAGACGTTATTTTCAAAATATTTCATGTTTTTATAATGAATGTTATATTCTGTTGTTGACATGTGACTGCTTTTGTAGTTATATCTAATATCCTGATGTGTATAGTTGAAATTATAGTTTAATATTTATAAAATTAGTGTAATATTTTTAAAACTTGAAATTAGTTGTAATTCAAATTTTCGGTAGGCAACAAATTATATCAACTATTTCGTGATAACAGTGTTCAACATTAATTCCTCATGATTACTCGGCAAATATAACTTGTATACTTTGAAATTTTTTTCCATTTAGGTTTCACCAGTTATCATAAATACCATGATTACTATAACTTCAGCACTTTATACAACTAAGGAAACCCTCCCAAAAGAAACCGCTTCCTCTATAGTACATTTGTGGGAAAAAAAGGATACAAAGAACTTAAAAATGTGGTTCCTTGAAGAATCAAATGAAACTGAAAAAATAGCTCCTACAGCTGAATTAGTGCCCGAAGGAGAGATGATAAAAATGAATATTGATTCTATTTTTATAGTTCTAGAAGCTGGAGTTGGTCATAGGACAGTGCCTATGCTTTTAGCAAAGTCACGTTTTTCAGGGGAAGGCAAAAACTGGAGCACATTAATAAATCTCCATTGTCAGGTTGAGCTAGAGGTAAGCATATTTAGTATTTTTCTAGTTTTCGTAACAGTGCCACATATAGAGTATTGTGGGAATCTTAATGAGCTATTTTAATTCAGCTTATAATAAATATGATAGATTTACAATTTTTAAAATAGTTTATATACGTTTGCTCTTGACTGATTTCTTGTAGGTGTACAGTATTTTTATTTGTAGAGTACATATCACATTAAGTATATATTTCAGTTGATTTTATATAAAATGTGACATATTAATAGTTGTTTGTTAAGTTTGGAATTCTTATTGTTCGGATTTAAAATTGAATAACTTTTTCCTTTAAAAGGCTAACTTTCTGAATACATGGATACTCTTTTCTTGTGGAGTGGGGGTGAGGTACTAGGAATTGAACTCAGGACCTCATGCTTGCCAGGCAGGTGCTGGGCTGCTGAGGGGTATTCTCTTCTAATAGTAATTAAAACAATCAGAACAAAAATGTTTTGCTTCAGAAGTGATCTACATATAATCATTTTCAAGAATATTTTCATTTAAATGATTTGACCTTATATTTTTTAAAAGCTAATCTGATATATCCTGCCTTGTGAAAGTGATTACATGAAGTTATAAGCTTTTGTGAAGTGTGCTGACACACTTATACTAACAGAATTATAACTGATGAAGTAGATCACAGTTTCTGTATTCAGATTATAATTCTGATATTTTGCAGAAGATTTGATCTAGGATGTCCAATTTGTTAGAGGCTTTGATGCATTAAATCATAAAATACTTGTCTTCAACTGCTTTTAGTCAGTGATGGAACTTGTTTTAAAATGTCAGTAATATGTGGTAGATGAACATACTATTTGATGCTTAGTTCATTGTACAAGTCAAAGAAACGTGTTTGAAAGAGCATTTTACCTGAATTAAATTGTGAAAAATAAATACAGACTACAGTAAGGTTATCCAGGCGATGAAAGTACTAAGGAATTTGAAGTTACTGGATGATGTGCGGCTAGCACAGCCAAAAAGCCTGCTGGGGGCAAGTAGCGTGGAAGATCATTTTAGAAAATAACAGATGCTTCATTAAAAAAAATAATTGTCTTTTTAGGTTCATTATTATAACGAAATGTTTGGTGTATGGGAGCCTTTGCTTGAACCTTTAGAAATTGATCAGACTGAGGATTTTAGACCATGGAATCTTGGAATCAAGGTATGTGAGAGAGAAAATTTGTGTGTGTGTGTTTGTGTGTATGTATGTTTAAAGAGTATTTTCATAGTTTTAGCCTCGCACAGACTTGAGGAGATGCAGTTTTCCTGTGGACCCTCTGCCTCTGTGCTTGTATAACTTCTTTACCAATATGTATCGAAGTACGGTATGTCTGAAGTCTGAAATTTTTTTTAGAAATCTAGGCCCATCCCATTAGACACTTTAATTTTAATCACAATATTGAAATTTTCTCATCATGAGCCTTGCCTACATGGTTCTGTATTTCACCTCTGCATATTATAATTTTGAAATCCAAGGCCAGTGCTACCTATCCATACAAATAATTATATAACATTAATTATGTACTAGACAGTGTTCTGAATAATGTATCTTTGCTGTAACCTTTATAATAACTCCCTGAAAGACACGCAGTTTTTATCTACACTTGAACATAAGATGGAGTAAGACCAGAGAATTTAATGGACTTTCTTTTCCTAAAATAATACAGTACAATAATAGTTACAGAGTGGAAGAGGTGAGATGTGAATTCAGCTGCAGTCTCTACTCTTAGTTACTATATTATATTGTTATATCATATTAGCATTGGTCATTTTGTAGGTTGTGGTTTATCCTGATTTTTCTTTGTCCTTTGAAGGGACTGTCTAGAAGGCATATTATTTGCTTGAAATATATTATGAATTTATGTAGTTATGAAACTCAGAGCCTTTAGGTGAAAGTTGTGCTTCTAAAGCAAACAATTGCAGAATTACCAGCATGGTATCTGCCTAATAATGATTGACTCAACCTGAAATTTTCAGGGGCTTAAAGTTACAGTAGTCCCTAGCTTAGCATGTGTACCTTACTGTAGTAGATAATTTAATTTTCCAGATATTTTAGATGAAGAATTTGGAAGAAGAGATTCTTTAGGTGGTTTTTAGGTAGACTATACACGTGCAGTGGATCTGTTAATCTAAACTCACGAGTCCTGTGTTCACAGCACTGTTTTGCCACTTCCGTCTGACTTTGTAAGTCCTTAGGTTTCTGTTCTTCATTAGCATGACCAAAAGATTACATTACTTTTTTTGGCTATGTTGCTGTGCAATATGTGCTTTTTATTTACATTCAAATGCCACATACACTTAGTGATTTTAGATATTTTTTCCTAAATTGTGCTTGTCACATCACTAAGGATGAGGAATTATTTTCTAATCCAGTACTGCCCTGGTCTTTTGTGACCTCAATTGGCATGTCCAGGTATTTCATTATAGTAGAGGCAGTGAAACACATAACATTTAAAATGTTTTCTCCAGTGGTATTGGAATTTAGCTAAAGTTTTTTTTTGTTTACTGTGCAGAATGAGTGATGCTGTGCTACTAGATGCAAATTCTTATATTTCTATAATTTATAATTTTAGATGAAAAAGAAACCCAAAAAGGCCATTGTTGAGTCAGATACTGAAGAAGAAAACTACAAAGTGCCAGCATATAAAACTGTCACCAGTTTCTATTCAAAAGATCAATTAAACATTACATTATCCAAATGTGGCCTTGTAATGTTAAATAATTTAGTCACGGTAAGAAACTTAAAACTTTAAATGTTGAGATACTGGTCTCTGTTCACTCTTTTATTAAATAAATTCGTCATTAACTTAATTATTTGTTTCGCATCCCTTAATATTTTGCTTATCATTTAGTTTCCTGCATTTATTTAAGGAAACTCTCCTTTACTAGGCATTTACAGAAGCTGCTACTGGATCTTCATCTGTCTTCATAAGGGATCTAGCACCATTTATAATTTTGAATTCTCTTGGACTTACTATATCAGTTTCACCAAGTGATGCTTTTAACGTACTCAATGTTCCTTTGGCAAAATCATATATATTGAAAAATGAAGAGAGTTTAAGTATGGATTATGTAGGAACTAAGGACAATGATCATTTCAGTGCAATGACCAGCTTAAGCAGCAAACTCTTCTTCATTCTTCTTAGTAAGTGATGTATTTCCTTTTGGAAGTTTTGTTTTAATTACATTTTGCATACTATATTACCCACTTGTAGTGTGTTATAATTTATTTGTTTTGCTTTTACATTTCTTTTGCAATAGGTTGGGGAACGTTTTATTTTCCTTTCGCAGTGCTTTAATTCCTTTTGTGACTAAGTCTTTGTATTCTAAATTCTAACTAATCTCTTGTATTAATTAGTGCATGTTCTGTTATGGGGAAGAAAAATATTAGATCTTACCCAGCTTTTACAGGATCACAAATATGCTCAGTGCAGGTACGAAATGTTTGATTTTAGGAGAGGTCTTATTATGCCTATCTAGAGCTAATAAAAACCTTTAAAAATACATTAGTATCAAAAAAATACAAACTGTAATAGCAGTACAGCTAATAGTCATTAGTTTTAACTACAAATAGTATAACTTGGTAGGTATTTGACCAGTTTTGTAGATGAATGAATTCACAAAAGTTTGAATTCATGCAAATGGTTTAGGGATATATAAATGGTTTTTAATGTTCTACCTATTGAGGTGAAGGTTCTTTCTTTTATCTTTTCTGACCCACAAGTTTTTCATTTTTATGGGAAGTGAAAGTATATAAATACTTAAAATGTCAGAACATCTAGCCAAATCCTCACCAATAGGACTTTCTGGTATTCTGACATTTAAGTAGTTGAAGACTGAGGCAGGGAGTATCATTTAAAGTTTACCTAGGAGTATGGAGGCAGGCTGCTAGAACATAGCTAGTTCTCGTCAGAAAATCGTGTGGTAGGTGTTTCAGGTCTTATCAGAGCATTGCCAGTGTTTTTTTCATCAATTTTATGTCTGTTTGTTTTTTTATTTTTTGTTTTATGTGGATGTAGGCATGAGTAAAATTTATGCAAAGAAGTAATTTTACCCCAACATAATATGTATTTTAGGTATATATATTCAAAAAATTAATCAAATCAAAAGTATATCTAAAAAGTGACACAGATAGTTGGAAAAATTAAAAATTGAAGAACAGTTATGTTGGTGTTGGCTAATATGTGAAAGTATTACAGTCTGGTTATTATGACAGCAAACCAGAGAGCATTGTTTTTGAATTTTGTAATTCTCATTACTCAGTTGTTTTAAAAGATTTGGTATTATTTTAGGTTAAGCTCTGAAATATTTTTTTCAGTTAAAAATGTCAGTGCTGTGGAAATAAGTGATGGCTTCTTAAAGTATACCTTTGTAGGGATTATGTCCAAGGACTTCAGTGACTTCAAGTTTAAGACAGTTACTATGTTTGGTATTTACCATGTACCTAAAATAAATATATAGTGAATTATAAAAATTTTCAATGTCTGTTTTTAATTTAGCGCCTGTTAACCACTCAACTGCTGATAAGATTCCTTTAACAAAAGTGGGACGACGTCTGTACACTGTAAGACACAGAGAATCTGGAGTTGAAAGATCTATTGTTTGTCAAATTGATGCAGTAGAAGGAAGTAAGACAGTAACAATCCGCTCACCAGTGCAGGTATGAAATGTTTGATTTTTAGGAGAGGTCTTATTATGCCTATCCGGAGTGAATAAAAACCTTGAAAAATACATTAGTATCAAAAGAATACAAACTGTAATAGAAAGACAGCTAATAGAAAGGAAGAATCTCATGGCCTGTAATTACACTGCTGTAATATGACTGGTGGAAGAATTCCATTCAGTACACGTTTCACAGTTTTAATAGGACTGTTTTTAAAACATTTTTGTATGTTATTTTTTTCTTTAATAAAATATTTTTTTCTCTAATAAAAATAGAAAGGACATGCATGTCCTTTCTATGGTAGAGACTTTTTCTAGAGGATAATTTACAGCTTTATTAAGGAATGTGTACTAAACTACAAATATTTGACACAGTAATACAATTAGCAACCTTCAAAATGTTCAAAGTAATAAATATATTTATTACTCAAAAAAACTCCTTTCTCCCTACTTTCCCATTTTTATACACATACTGATCTGTTCTCCCTGTAAATGAGTTGCATAGTCTTTAATTTTATATAAATGTATTAGAATACAGTACAGAATTTGACTTGTTTCACTCAGCAAAATTTGTATCATTTTCTGTATTGTTACATGCAACTATGTGTATTTAGTGAGAATTAATCTATTATATGGAGGTACCATATTTCCAATTTAAGTGAATTGTATATATTGAGAGGCAAAGATTGAGATTTAATTTGTTACACATTGGCTATCCAGTTGTCCCAACACAGATTGTCTTTGTCCTGTTGAATTGCCTTGACATTTTGTCAGGAATTAATTTACCATATATATTGATGGATGGTTTTTTTTCTGGGCTCTATTCTGTTTCATTGATCTGTTTATCTTTATGTCAGTATTTGTAAATCTTGAAATTAGGCAGTACAAATTTATTCTTTTGGCTTTTAGAGGCCCTTTCCATTTTCATTTCAATTTTAGAATCTGATTATCAATCTACATCAAAACTTCTCATAAAATTGGCTCACTTTAAATTTTAATTTCTGGTTTTCCACTACCATCATTTAGAAACACAGTTTATTTTATATTCACCTGTGTTGTACAACCTTATTACACTCATTTGTCCTGATAGATGAGATAGTTGTGATATCAAGTACATTTTTTACTTCATCCTTTCCAATCTGAGTGTGTCATTTTTTTTCTTGCCTTTTCTCTGTGTTAATTGAAAGGATTTTTAAAATTTGTCAATAACTGTATGTGCTAGATGAGCTTCACAGTTGTAGGATAAGTCTCACTTGATGAAGTATTATCAAACTTTTAGTATACTATTGTATTTGATTACTAAAATCATGTTTAGAATTTTTGCACTTTTGTTCATGAGAAGTCTTGGTCTGTGGTTTTGAGGTCTTATGAAAAAGTTTATGTAACCAATAATTTGAATATAAAATTTATTTGCAATTATGTTTATAATTTTAAAAACTTGATTGTAAAACTTATTCTTGATGTCTATTGTTTGAATTCTCTGAGCAGTGATTTCTGGTTTGATAGAGCATCTTTTCTTTAGAAACATTTTTCAATTATATTGTTTATTTTGGGAAATTTTTATAATATAGACCTTTATCCACATTATGAAATACAAGAAATGTTGATATTTTAAAACTTACCTTCAAATTTAAAAAAGGATTTGAAGTCAACTATTTTTGTTTACTTTAGCCTGAATTTCCTCCTCTTGCCTTCCTAGAAAAATACTATTTTAGTGACATGACATATGTATTTTGTTTCCTATGTCTTTAAAATTCTTATGTCCATAAATTATATACTGTTTTCTACTGTAGTAGTATATTCTGTTATATAAATGCTAATTTTAAGAAAATTTTCTTAATCATTCCACTATTCATGAGATTGTTTCTCTTTTTTCTTAAAAATTGGTGTTGTGGGCCAAGGATATAGCTCAGTGGCACAACACCTGCCTGGCAAATGCCAGGGTCCTGAGTTCAATTCCCAGTAGTAAAAAAGACCCAAAGCAACAACAACAAAAAGAAATACCCAGTAAAAATCAGTGTTGTAATGAACATGACTGACTTTTGGTACACATGTATAAATGTTTCTCTCAGTATGTAACAAGGAAGAATAATTGCTAAGTGTTAAAGTGAATTTCCATTTTTACTAGGCTTTTCTGAATTATTTTTGAAAGTTACTTTATCAGTTTACATTTTTACTGGACATGTATGAGTGTGCTATTCTTACCATTTTTAACTGTTAAAATGTAAGACTCCTGATTATGCCAGTCTGTTAATATGAATGTAATTACTGTATATGATCATTACTTTAACTTGTATTTTCTTGATTCCTAGATACGTTATCTTTCTCATTTATCCATAAGTCACTGATATATATTGTTTGCCTTTTTCTTTTAATTACAACTTGAAGATTTTTAGAATTTTTGTGTGTGTCCTGGTATAAAATCTTTTGATAAATGTATTGCAGACATTTCCTAGCCTGTGACATGTTTTTCACTTAAATGTTCAAAATTTTGATGCAGTTTTTTCTGTGAATTGTTTTTCTACTATTTTGTCTGAACAAAAACGTGTATCTAAACAAATTAACCTCTACCCTAAGGTCAAGAAGATACAATCTTGCTCCCCTCTAAGATGTTTAAAGTTCAAATTTCTATAAAATTTCATTTCGTTTATAAAGCTAGAAACATTGATGTAATTTTTAGGATAAATACTTGTATTTTTATGTTTTCTAATTTAAATCAACAAGGCGCATTGGGCTTAATACTTCCTTTGTGAAAATATTTTTAAAAGGACTTTAAAAATATATTTAGGTTCTTTGATTAATAAAATTAAGTGCAGTATCTTTTTTTGTTGTTTCCAGATTAGAAATCATTTTTCAGTCCCAATTTCTGTTTATGAAGGAGACACTTTCTTGGGAATTGCTTCACCTGAGAATGAATTCAACATACCATTAGCATCATACCGGTGATTGTATCTTTTTGTTCGCTCTATGTTCTTTCATAAAATTTTTATTTTTAGATTTTATGTGAATATTTGACTTTTAGTTATCAACTCTACCTTATTAAATATCTCATCTCTGTTATTTTGATTTCAAGGCACCTAAGTACCTCTATTAAATGTAAATGTATACATTTGTTAGGCTTTTAATTTATACCAGGTCAGTTATTTATGATTTCCTAACAAATACAATTATCAGTTGGTTTTTTTAAAAAAGAAATATTATTCAATATTGTATTATGCCTATCCAGAGATAGGCATAATTTATAATTAATTCATTAAATAAATAATTAAATATAATTAATTTATACTATGTAAATCATGTTTTTATTATTAAAAACAATTATTATGCTTACAGTATTTGACCGTCATAACCATTGTTGTATATGTTCATGACTTTTAAAAATATGTAAGGGAATATGACAGGTAGTATGGAGTTTTATGTGCTACAAATGGAGTTTTACTTTTGAATGGCTTTATAATAGAGTTCTTTGAAATGGTTTTAGAAGAAGTATTTCATGTCCACATGTGTGTCTGTTAATTGTTCAAGGATAGAATTTTAATATAACTGCATTACTCTTCAATATTTACTTGGTAATCAGTATATTCTTATGGTACTGGGGATCAAATTCAGGACTTTGCATTTGCCAGGTAGGTGCTGTGCCTCTGAGCTGTCTCCCTGGCCAATCAGTACTTTTTAAAATTTTTTATTTTAAAGAAAAAGAAATAAAAAAAAGAAAGCAAAAAACAAAATTCCAAAATAATATGATAGGAGGATAACAATGGTTAATACATTGCATATTGTTATTTTAAATTAATCACTCAGAGTACAAAATATCAGCATTTAATTGTCCAAGCAATATTAGCACAAACCTATTTTTTCAATGAACTGAGCGAAAGTAATAGTATAACTATTTTAACTATCTTTTGTGTGTATATTTTTTTTTCCTCTGCTTTTCCCTTCCTTCTTTTCCATTTCCCTAAACCAATTTTGCTTTCCTTTTGAAGTTTCTTCCCATTTTACAATATCTGTTATTCACTCTGGATCCCATTTACTCTTTCAGCTTCTCAACACTGGGGAGAATATGATGTTCACACATTTGCATCTGATTTAATTCACTTACGAGTATGGTATCAAGTTGCATTCATGTACCTATAAAGGTCTCCAGTTTATCTTTCTTTATGGCTGAGTAATACTCCATTATATAAAAAGACCACATCTTTTTTTTATCCATTCCATGATTGATGGGCATTTGGGTTGTTTCTAAGATTTAGCTATTACAAATTGTGCTACTGTAAACATAGTTGCACATATATCACTATGGTATGATGTTTTTAATTTTTCTGGGAAGATGTCCAGAAGGGAAATAGTTGGGTCAAATGGGACCTCCAATCCTAGTTTTGTGAGGAATCTCCACACTGATTTCCACAGTGGTTGTACCAGTCTACACTTGCACCAACAGTGAAAAAGAGTTCCATTTTCCCCACAGCCCCTCCATCATTTGTTATTGGTTGATTTTTTGATAATAGTCATTCTAGGGTACATCAGTCTGGGTTGAAGGTTCTCCTTTAGAGCTTGAAATACTTCACTCCAAGCTCTCCTTGACTTGAGGGTTTATACTGAGAAATCAGCTGTGATTCTGATGGGCTTTCCTTTATAGATGATTTGTTTCTATTTCCTAACAGTTTTTAATATTCTATTCTTGGGTTGAATTTTTGGAATCTTGACTATGATATGCCTGGCTGTATATTTTTTTTGGTCCTGGCCAATTGGAGTTCTGTATGCCTCGCTTATAGTCAAAATCTTTTTCTGTATGAGAGAAGTTTTTTTTATATCATTTGCGCTATCTGCTGCTTTTTCATTGACTCCAATTAATCTTGTTATTCTTGTTTACATTATCTAGCAGCTGTTGTATTGATTTCTCATGGTCTCTTGCTATTTTCAAGAAATCTTTCTTTTCGTGATCCCTAGCTGCAAACCTGTCTTCTATGTCTGAGATCCTGGCCTCACAGCATCTACTGTGAATATTTTCAATGGAATTTGTATTCTCCTGGATATCTGCTTGAAGCTGCCTTATGGATTCCATTTCTTTCCAATGATAAACATCACTGCTTCCATTATTTTCTTAAACTGCTCTGTTTTCTTATCTGCTATAGAATCAGTAAGCATGGTTTTCATTATGGAGACCATCTCTGCAGTTATCTGAGAATTATTTCTGATTTTATTTATTTCTGGAGCCTCATTCAGTTGCTTTGTTGTTACCACTTCAGAGAGGCCACATGGGTGGTTTTCTGATTGTTCCACCTCATTGCCCCCTGGGTTTGCCTTTGGTGATGTTTGGGGTTGCATCTTGTTTAGACATCTCCTTGCTTTTTTTTTTTTTTAAGTTTATTTCCTGGGGTGATGTTTGTAGCAGCTGTTTAGAACAATTATGTCACTTTTGGTTATAGTAGTGACAATAATAATGATGTAGTATACAGCCTAGAAAATGGCAAACTAAAGTAACCAGTAAATTGCCATCTTTAACCACATGAAGTAGATTTCTGGTTATATAAAAAAAATCTAAAATCAGAAAAGTTGTACGTAATATACAAGTTCTTAGTATGTCAGTTTTGCCCTGAGGAGTTAAAATTTAAAGTAGGTTAGGAAATAAATAGAGAAGTAGAAGAAGAGGAAGAGAGTAGAAGGCTGGAAGACAAAGGGGAATCCTGCTAACTTTGGGAAGATTGGAAGGAAAGAAGGGAGATATTGAAGAACTGAATGGACCCACAACCACAAAGCAGCTAGACACCATGTTGACACTCATATAAATACAAGTTCAAACAATAAAGGAGTAAGAAGAGAAAAGAAAAAACACAAAGACAAAACAATACCAAAAAAAGCAAAACTACAACAGGAACAAAAGCGAGGGAAGCAAAACTAAACAAAACAAAAACAAAAAACAAACAACAGAAAAAAGTCCACTTCCAGGTTTGTCTTTGCTGTCACTGGTAAACAATGTATGGAGACAGTGTCCCTGGCCTGTGTTGATTTATCCCAAAAAGCCAGACAGCCTCCATCCTCTGGCAGCTTGCAGCAGTCCAGCACACCTTCCACAGACCTGATCCAATTTTGGAGCCGCTAGGTGGAGCCAGAGCTGCTCTTGAGTTCTGAGCTCTTATCAGTCCCTCTCCAAAATGGCTCCTGGCCAGTTGCTGTCTCTTGCCTGAAGGCTGAGCTGTCCACACTCACTACCAGCTAGTGCAGTCCTTCTCATCTGCTGCTCCCCTCCACTGCTGTGTCTCTCTGTGGAAGCCTCTAGGGTCACCAGCACTTGCTGTATGTCGACAGGTTTGGACCGCCCCTCTTGTACAGTGTTTCTGTCTCAGGAAGAAGGTACCACTGGCTACCTCCTTCGTCATTGAATTTTCTCTTCACCCTCTCTGTGGGCTTCAGTTTTTGCCTCAGATCCTTCCTGGGTCTGCAGGGAGTTGCCTCCCTGCCTCTTGTCTTCCCCACATTGCTATATTCCAGTGTCTGGATGACAACACACGGAGAGGTGTTTTCTCTGCTGCTTAACACTCTGCCATCTTGCCACTCCCCTCCATTGGTATTTTTTTAAAGAAAAGATGTAACAAAATAGTGATGAGCTAGTCTTACAATTCTAAATTTAATATGTTAACAAATAAACATTGCTCAGGATATTGAATGTGAAATTGAAAATAACCTATTTTATGGAAATTGAACTCTTGGAGAATAAAACCTTACATAGAATTAAGCATTATAATTTGCTTAAATACTGTTTGAAAACATACACTAGAAATGAACACTTTCACCTAGTGAAATGAATACACTAGAAATGAATCACTTTCACACTAGAAATACACTAGAAATGAATACTTTAGATACACTAGAATGAATCACTTTCACATAGTATTTTATCTATAGATAAAATTTTATCTATAGATAAAATACTATAGATACAATACTAGTGCTACAGAAAAAATAAAAAGGCAAAGTTATAAGTGGTTCTTTTCTTTCCGTTTTTAGACAGGGTCTTGCTATGCAGTTCAGGCTGGCTTTGAGCTCACTTTGTAGCCACAAGGCTGGCCTCAAATTCACAAGATCCTCCTGCCTCAGCCTCCTAAGTGCTGGGATTGCAAGCATGTGCCACCACACCTGGCTATAAGTGGTTCTTAACTGTTCTCTAGCTCTATTTATTGTGACTCAGGCCAAGAAGTTTAGCATAGGACCATGGTGGTGAATCTGTAGCACATGTGCCACAGTTGTTTGTTATCACTGAAAGCTCTAAAAAGTGTATCTTTACTGGTGTGGGATCTGTAATGCTTAAAAAGCAGTCTAGCATCTTTGGGCATGTAGTCTAGCATGTAGATCTACAAACACTAATGAGTGTTTTATTGCTTATTCCAAATATTCTGAGGGAAAGAATTGGGAAAACAGCAAGAAAAAATAATTTTTTACAATATCGACTTCCTTCTAGAAAGGATTTGGGTATGGCTACAAGACTGAATGAAGTTAAAGATGTGTTTAAAACTTTCTGTGCAGAACTTTAAATTCATTTTATTCTTATGTAATAGTTAATGGCATTGTACTTTTAATAAATTTCTGCTATATATCTTATGATTCTGGCCATATTAGAGATAATAGTATTTTATGGTCTTTTGTTGAAGACTAAATAGTAATTCATTACAGAATAGTTAATCTATCTTAATTGTTATTACTAGTAGTAGTAAGTAGTTTGCTGTTTGCCTAATCCAGGTGCTTTTAACCGCCTTCTTAGATGTGGGTTCACTTAAATATTTAAGATATGAGGCATTAAGTTAACAGTTACCTTTCTCTACAGAATTTAAATGTACTGATTCCTAAGTTTAATGAACTTACTTTAATTTACAAATACTTATTTCTTGTGGATAAAATACTATAGATACAAAAATGGATTGGATGTGACTGTTACCATTGAGAGATTGATATATTATGTAAACAGGTACATAAGTTTGGAAACTTGGGTTGTAGACAGTTAAAGAAAGTGTTGTAGTTATAGGAAACTTTGGAAAACAAAGGATCAATGATTGCTTCCTGGTGGAAGTACATGTAGTTAAGGTAAAATATGATGTTGAGACTAAATTGGAAGAGAAATCTAAGTGGAAGAAATTATATGAACAAAGGAGGAATGAAAGGATAGGAAGTTTATTTGGGGTTATAAAGACTACTTGGGATTTCATTGTAGTACAGCATGGTGTACATACTGGATGATGAAATTTGAAAAATAATTTGCATTTAATTAGTCCTTCCCTCATTTTCTTGCTTCTACTTTTATAATTTTATAAAAATGATTGCACCTAAAAATATCATTGAAATGTAAACAAAGAATGTGATATTCACACATCGACTAACAATGTGATATCTGATGATGATTTTGTTCCATTTTCTTACAATCATTATTCTGCATTTATACTCCATATGTCATTGTCCATTGAAACATTTATTTATTTATGTTGGATAGCTGATAATTATTTTTTAATAGAAATTTTTTAAAAATTGTATTAACTTAGTGATTACATTTACTTCTTGCTAGGACCATATTCCTTGAAAGCCAGTTTCTTTCAGTTAAATGCATAAGACATAGGTGGTTGGGCCTGTGATGTAGCTCATCAGCACCACTCCTGCCCAGCAAGCATGAGGTCATGAGTTCGATTCCTGGTACCAAAAAAATAAAAATAAAAACAACACTTTCACATAGGTGGTTGTTAATGGTTTGCTTTGCATATATGATTGTGTATTTTCTTAAGAAACCAATTATCTTGTAAATGTACTTTTTAAAATACTAGATTGGTGATAAAAATATTCTAATTCCCAAATAATTTCTGAAGTTTCTAGAAAGTTGATACTTATCTAATTCTAAAAAGTATATGATAAAAAAATGTATTAGTTATGGAAAAAACTTTATTCTAAAGCTGTAACCATATAATTTATTTTCTATCACAGTGTTTTGAAGTATATTGTTTATTTTTTATGTAGATCATTTCTTTTTCTGAAGCCAGATGATGAGGACTATCAAATGTGTGAAGGCATTGACTTTGAAGAAATTATCAAAAATGATGGAGCTGTTCTAAAGAAGAAATGTAGATCTATAAACCCTTCTAAGAAATCATTTATTATTAATATTGTTCCTGAAAAAGATAATTTGACATCTCTCTCAGCATATTCAGAAGATGGGTGGGACCTACCATACATAATGCATTTGTGGCCACCAATCCTACTCCAAAATCTCCTTCCTTACAAAATTGCTTATTATCTAGAGGTATTGTGGAATGTGGGGGTTGTGGGTAGTGGGTGGGGAATGTGAGGGAAGTGCTCCTGACTTTGATTTTGTAGGCTGAATTACTTGAAATTATGAGCAGTAAAAAAATTTGGAAGTTGTAACATAGGCAGTAGTACTAATAAAGAATAACAAGTACTATACAGATACTCTAATGGAAATGTTTTAATCTTGTATAAAAATATAATTTAAAACAAAATGTTTTCCACTAATTTATCTTAGAAATCTGATTACTAAGATAAATGCATGTTATATGTTGTAAATCATATTGTAATATACAGTTCTTTAAAAAATGTAGAGCCTATAGATAATAAAATTAACTATAATCACCATCTGAAGATACTGTTTTAGAAGATAAAGTTTTCAGTCTTTTTCATGTAGGTGTATTTCATATATGTGTTTAATAATTTTTGAAACAAGTATGAAAATCAGTATTGAAATGACATTCAAGTACTGTATTTCAGCAAAAAAAAATTTATACTTAATATTTTGTACTTAATATTTTGGGACTTTATGAGAATATTCTGTCACACTTATCTGATGGAAAAAAAGATGATTCTTCACTAAAATGTAGTAGTTGTAGATTTAGTTTATTTTAACAATTATATGTTAAAAACTTTTCTGGTACATTTTTGGGTAGATATCTCTTTTTCTATTTGGGTGACAGAAATGAAGAGTTTGTACATTGCTGTCAAATTTGAGATTGCGGGGCTAGGGATTTAGCTCAGTGCCAAAGCGCCTGCCTGGCAAGCGCAAGGTCGTGAGTTCGGTTCCTGGTACCGGAGAAAAAAACAAAACAAAACAAAAAAATAAATAAATAAATAAATAAATAAATAAATAAAGGGGCTGGGGATTTAGCTCAGCGGCAAAAGCGCCTGCCTGGCAAGCGCAAGGTTGTGAGAAAAACCAAAAAAAAAAAGAGATTACATCCTAACTCTTCACACTTACTAGTTGTGCAATGTTATATAAGCTATATTCTTGATGAAAATCTTTTTTTTTAATAAAATGAGAATGAGAAAACACATGGTTGGGACATGGAGAAAATCGGATTTCTTAGGATATGTAAAGAATTTAGCAGTTGTTGTCATTTACTAACTATTCTAACACCACCATATTTTTAAGAGGTAAAAAAATCCCAATTGACACTACACATGCTTTAATGAATTTAAAATGTTATCAAAATCCCTGTTACACTAGAAAGAAGCGAGGAAAGATATTGGAAAAACTGGTGCAATGTATAGGTGTAATATTTACATTTTCATTCTCATAGAATTTTTAATTTGATGCTTTTAGAGATCATATTCTGCTTTCCAGTGTCCAAAGGATAGGATCTATTTTTATGAAGACAATTTAACTGAGATATAGAAACAGGGAGGGGGGCCAATGTGATTAGGAGACTCTCAAACTGATTGGTCCTAGATATTACAGCTAAGGTAATGGAAGTGTGGCTGGTGAGAAATGAACAATTTTGAGAAATACAGAAAATACCATTTAAATAATAATTGGAAAGGAATAAAGGGACTGTTGAAAATCAAAAAGAGAAGGCAGTAGGGATTGATTTTTTTTTTTTTTGGATTACCATCAGTTTTCTCCTGTGTTTTTCATTATTTGTTGTTTTCAGAACTACAGTTCCTAATAGATAAGATTGGGTTTTTGGTTGGTTTGTTTTACTAATTATAGAGCTTTATGTGTTTAATTTCCAGTGAAGTTTTACATTATATTATTAAATCTTCACAGTAGTCTTTTGAAATAGGTTATTTAGACCAGTTTACAAAATGTTATCTAAGTCTAGATGAAATATTTTGCAGTTTATACCACTGGCTAACTTAGAATTTGAATGTAAGCTTTCTTACTCTGACAGGTATTTTGAAGAGCATTTTGTGTAACATTTGGAATAATTAAATAAAACTTTGGGACATATTATTCAAAGGCATTTTTAAATTTATTGGTTTTTTTTTTTTTTCGTTACAGGGGATTGAAAATACAGTTTTTACTCTAAATGAAGGACAGTCAGCCCAGATGTGTGCTGTACAAATGGACAAAGCCAGATTACATTTAAAATTACTTAACTATCTTAATCATGATTGGAAAGGTGAATATCACATAAGATCTAATGAAGAAGACATTAGTTTCATCACCTTTACCTGTGTTTCAGAAATGGAAAAGACTGACTTAGATATTGCTATCCACATGACTTACAATACTGGTCAGGCTGTGGTGGCATTTCATAGTCCATATTGGATGGTCAATAAAACTGGTCGAATGTTACAGTACAAAGCAGATGGAATTCATCGAAAGCATCCACCTAATTATAAAAAGCCAGTTCTCTTTTCTTTTCAGCCAAATCACTTTTTTAATAACAATAAGGTATGTAACTTTTTTTTTCAAACTTTCACTCTTTAACTGTTTGTCACTCCTTTTCAGTTTTTAGAGTTCTGAAGAATAAAATAAAATTTAGGTAAAAATAATATTTGTTAAGTATTTGAGGTTAAACATTAGCATTTAATATTGATAAAGGTTTAGTGTGTTAACACAGTATTTGGTTCAGAATGGAAAGAAAATTTATCAATTTAAATAAGCATTTTTGAAGCTACCTAACCTATAATATATTTCAAACTTTTTTCCTAGGTTCAGCTTATGGTAACTGATAGTGAGTTGTCAGATCAGTTTTCAATTGACACAGTTGGTAGTCATGGAGCTGTTAAATGTAAAGGCCCACAAATGGATTATCAAGTGAGTTTATTTTATGCTCAAGAAACTTTTATTTAAAGTGTATCTATTAATTACTTTTTATAAGGACAGTAGCATAATATAAAAGTTTTTGAACTGTTGATTTTTTTCTATAGGTTGGTGTCACTATAGACCTCAGCAGTTTTAACATTACAAGAATTGTGACATTTACCCCTTTTTATATGATTAAAAACAAAAGCAAATATCATATATCAGTGGCTGAAGAGGGACTTAATAAATGGCTTTCTCTTGATTTGGAGCAGGTGAGTAGATGCATTTTAAAAATGTACCTCTTCAGGCTCTTTTCTCAAAATTGGATGCCTGAAAAGACCACATAATATTTTAACCTTCTTCTACCCTAGTTTTGTTTCAGTTCCATGAACCTTTACTGAGTTTTTGAGATAGGATACAGATATTTAATTATTAAACACTGGACTTTGGCTTCTAAGATCACAGAACCAGGAAGGTAGATGTTTGACAATTACTAACCAGTTTGGTTAAATACTGCACTAAAAGGATATATAAGGTATAAATGCATCAAAGCAGAGAAAGTGACTTGTTTTCTCCAAGAAGCTGTTAGGAATTCCTTCACAGAGTAAGAAAAACAAGCTTTACTTCAGGTTATTTGAAGAAAGTAGGAGTGAAATTTTAATTCTAGATCATTAGAATGAAATTTTAATTCTAGATCATCATCAGCTGTCAGAACTCTGGATAAATTTTGTGAATGATGGTGATTGTGCCATTACTTTGGAAGTGGCTTTCTTTTTTCTCTGGCTACCTTGAAGGTTTTTCTTCTCATTGTCTTTAATGTTCAGTCATATCATTATGTGTCTGATTGTAAGTTACTTGATATTTATTGATCCTACTTGAAATACTTTACTCCTAGATTTGTGGATTAATGTGCTTCATATTTTCTGTAAAACTTGCCACTAGTGTCTCTAGATATTGCCTCACCTTTGTTTTTCCATTTTCTTCTTCTGGATTCTTAGTTAGACATGATAGATATTTATATTCTTCCTGTATCTTACTGTCTCTTTTACCTTTTCCATCTACATACCTCTTGTTGCATTCTGGATAAATTGTACATGTGTATCTTGTTCATCTTTTTTTTTTTTTAACCTTTTCCATGTCTAACCTGCTATTTAACACTGCAGCTGAATGTTTTTATCTGAATAATTACATTTCTCATTTCCAGAAGTTCTGCGTTTTTCAAATCTATATATTCTTTTAGTAAATATTTATGATGGGCTTTTTGTGCATTCTGCAGTGTATCTGTTAACAAAAATCACAAATTTCTGACCTTAGGTAGTTTTTAATTCAATGAGGCAGAAGGAATCATTAATAATGCCATAGTAAAATAGTGCATTTATAAGTGAGAAATCTAGTGGAGGAAACAGGAAGCAGGCAAGATGAATGATATCAAGAGTCCTGAAGAGGAGGAGTGGGCTACAGTTTTTAGTAAAATGATCAGGATAGGACTTACTGAAGTCATGTTTGAACAAAGACTTGGAGGGAATGAAAGAGTGTGAAGAGTTCAGCTGCATGGGAGCAAGCTGTGGTGACAGAAATAAGGAGTCACTAGGACTAATGAAAGCAGCAGTAAAACCTTCATTTATTTTGAGTAGTGTAAATATGAGGCTGAATCAGAGCAAACACCTGTTACTTCTTGTTCATTTTTCCCATTTAATGATATCAGTCAAGGGATGGGGATTGCCTGCATTAATTTTATGAACCTGGGGCATAGAGGAGAACAAAGGGAGGGAAGGAAGAACGGAAAAGTACTGAGCACTAAGAACAGAAAAAAAAGTATCTTGAAAGTTTTGCTGTTCTCTATCCTTTCTACAGGTAGATGCTGAGATCACAGCTCAAGTTTTCTTTGCTTTATATACTTCACAGATATTTTTCCATACTTACAGTTTTTATCTGGATTCATGTCTCACAGATATTGTTGGGTCTTGATTATCTTTTAAAAACAGTGTGTAGACTCTCAATGGTGTACATTTCCATTATGCAAGTACAAATGTATGCCAGCTTTTTAAAATTTTACTTTCTCATTGTCTCTTTTTGTTTTCTGTTTCAGCTTAAGATAAATTTTCTTTTGCAATCTTAAAATTTTTATATTGGCATACTGTGGTCAACCTTAAGATACATACCCATAAGTATTACCTCTCTTGATTTGTTAAATTTATAGCTCTATTTTCCCACTACATAAGACAAAAATTTTAGCACTTTCTTAAGTCTAAAAATGTCCTGCATATAACATTTAAAAATGACAATGTACATTATTAATCTTAAAATCTAGCATTCAGCCAGTGCTATCAAAGAATAATGGGCTTGGGAATGTTTACATATCATATTCAGTCCTCTTGATTCCTCATGGGAAACATGCTTGGATTAGTATTGCTGTGGTGTTAACTCTACCAGGTCAGTTCCTTCGAGAATTCTTGAGTGGAGGAACCATCTGAGTGTGGTAAATTCTTAACATTGTGCTATATCTAGTTTTATTTTATGGTTGAATAAAATTGCTGTTAGGACTGTCTTGGTTACTTTTCTCTCATTGCTGGGACAAAATACCTGATGCCCAAAATTAAGGAAGGAAAGGTTTATTGCGCTTACAGTTTGTGGAGGTTTTAGTCCATACTTGGCAGGTTACACGGCAGAGTGGCACATGGCAGAGGGCTACAGCTCATGGCGGCAGAACACAGCAAAAGCAACAAGCGCTAAAAAGGGAGGAATGTCCCCAAGCAGCCTCTTCCTCTCCCTTACATATGCAAACTTTCCACCCCAGGATGGGTGTAGCTCTCACACCCATAATCAATCAAACTCTAAAAGCCCGCCCCAGGACTGCATGAGGCTTTGGGGGGACACACAGACACAAACCATAACATTCCACCCCTGGCCCCCCAAAGACTCATGCCCATCCCTTTATAGAAACAGCATTTAGTCCATCTGCAAGAGTTGCCAAAGTCCTCACAGTTTTAGCACTGCTGAAGAATCCAAGTCCCAAGTCTTCTCCAAGATGTAAGGAAAACTCTTAGCTGTAAGCCCCTGTACAAATGAAAAGTTAGACACTTCCAACATTCAATGGCACAAAATAAGCAGTATCATTCCTAAAGGTACAAACGGGGACACAGAGCATTGGGACCAAAGCAAGTCCAAAATCCAGCAGGGCTAACATCATGTCCTGTAATTCCACATGTAGCATCTGAAGCAACTTGTGGCACATTGTGAGCTCCAAAGGGCTTGCACGAGTCCATCGCTGTGGCACTTCTGGTGGTTACAGCTTCCACGGCTTCCCTCTTAGGCCCGCTTTGCTCCCTCCTTGCAGCTTTCCTTAGATAATCCACAGTCGTGGCTTTTCTAAACTTCTGAGGTCTCCAGGGCACCTTTTGCTTCATACTCATAGCCTCACACACTGCCCTCTCAGGGGCACACTGCCTGGCCTCCCAGGCCTTCTGAAATCTGGGTGGAAGCCTCTTAAACCTCAGAACTCTTGCATTCTCCATGCACCTAAAGCCAGGGCCACGGGGATGATGCCAAGGTCTGCTGCCACCTGGAGCAGTAGCCAAGTTTTCCTCTCTCTTGGCCACAGGGGTCGAGTGCCTGGATTGCTGGGCACTCTGAATCCAATTCTGAGGAGCAGATTTTCTATGCTGCCGCCATTCTGACATGGTGCTCAGCAGCTTTCTTCTCAAGGCAAGGTCTGTCACCTTTGCAGTTTTGAGGCTGCAAAGGGTGGAGACTTGCTGCTGCTTGTGATGCCTTCAGGCCATCTTTTTCATTCTCTTGTTCCTTCTCAGCAATGGAGATATCCTCAGCTCCACCTTTGCAGTCCACAGCTTTACTGGAGCTTCCTTTCTGGCCAAACTCACAACATTTAAAATCATCCTGCTGGGCTCTTTGTTCTTGATTCTCAATATAAACCTGGCTAAAAGCCCGCAACAGTAGCCATGCCACTTTCCCAACGTTCAGCTGCCTTGAAATTTCTTTTGCCAGATTAATCATTCCACTGCCGCCCTTAATCTCAGTTTTAGGCACAGTCTCTGGACACGAGCAAAATGCAGATAAACTTTGTGCCAAGCCATAACACACATTGTCTGGAGTCCAACAACCAATGGAGTCCTTTTTCCCAACAGAAACCTCTCGAACCCGGTCTTTACCAGCAGGATTTCTGTCAGCCTTCTGGTCTTCTGAGCTGTGACCAGCATCGCCCAGACAGAACAGCCAAAGGTGTTCTAGCGCTTCTCTTTCAGGAGACATCTCCGAACCTTTCCAAACTCTTCCCACAAGCCATTTCCAAAGGCTCTTGAACCACATGGTCGGGTACAGTCACAGCAATGACCCCACTCCCCTGGTACCAAATTCTGTCTTGGTTATTTTTCTCTCGTTGCTGGGACAAAGTACTTGACCCCCAAAATTAAGGAAGGAAAGGTTTATTTTACTTACAGTTTGTGGAGGTTTCAGTCCATACTTGGCAGGTTACAAGGCAGAGTGGCACATGGCAGAGGGCTACAGCTCGTGGTGGCAGAACACAGCCAAAGCAACAAGCACTAAAAGGGAGGAATGGCCACAAGTAGCCTCTTCCTCTCCCTTATATATGCAAACTATCCACCCCAGGATGGGTGTAGCTGTCACACCCATAATCAGTCAAACTCTAAAAGCCTGCCCCATGACTACATGAGGCTTTGCGGGGATACCCAGACACAAACCATAAGAAGGACTGGGGATATAACTCAGCAACACAGCACCTACCTGGCAAGTGTGAGGTCCTGAGTTCAAGGGCTGGCACCCCTCCAACAACAACAAAAAAACTGCCTTTAACAAGCTAACACACTCACCTCTAATAACCAGTTGCTGTTACACATTGTTCTCAGGTTGTATATGATCATGATTAGGTATCACAGAGTCTCATTGAAAACTGTGAGGTGATCAGTCTGGTCAGGCCCTATGAGGAGGGAATTAACTTCACAGTTTACAGACAAGGCTGCTTCTCCATTGTTTATTATTTAGCTCTTCTCATTGTATCCAGCTCTCCAGTCTTTCTGGTGCCTTGTTGATCTCCTATTCCTTTAGTCTGGTTTCCAGACCACTGTTGTCCCAGTTGTTTCTTAAAGATTCTAAACTTCTTTCTCCAAACTTTAATTTCTTTTACCATTTCACTCTTGTTTGATGACCAGGACACTAAATTTAATACATATTTTGATTCATCACCTTGTATATATTTTGACTTTTAATTAATTACCAAATCATGCCAACACATGATTTTTGTCTTTAGCAACTGGATTTACCCTTGCTTTACACTGATCACCTGTGCCCTAGTTCTTGGCTCAGTTTACTTGCTGAATTTTCAGCCCTTCTCTATAAAGTCTAGACTATATAAGAATCCTCCCAAGTGCCCAGATTATTGTAACTCTTCAGTTCCTACCCAGTCCTTTTTTTCTTTCCCCATTGCTTTTATTTACAGTGACCCCCCTGTTGACAGTTGATAACTTTACCTGACCAACTCAGTAACCAAAGCAATGTTGGAAAAGATGGTTTTTAAGTTTACTATTATGATTTTATTAAAATGATATAAGTATTTATGATGAATTATATTTTATTTTTATAAATATATGTAACATGTATTTTAGTGTATCCCCTTTTGGCCTGAGGATGCTTCCAGTAAACTTCTTATTCAAGTTGAAAACAATGAAGGTCCTCCCAAAAGGATATATTTTAACAAGCAAGAAAATTGTGTTTTATTGCATCTGAATGATGAGGTAAGTAAATATTTTTGCATGTATCACTAGAAAAGCTAATATAAAAAAAGAAAAGCTAGTACATACTTCCTGTATTATTTTTAACTTTTTTTTGTATCACAAGAGTACCACATGATATTTTTTCCCTTTTCACTGAAAATGAACAAATTTTTCTCTTTATAAAAGGAAAAGGTATGAAGAGGAAACAGTTAAATAAAATGTTGTATAGGAAATTAATTGGAGTGCCTAGAATACAAGAATATCCCACATCTGGAATTTCACTCGTCTGTATACAATAGAAATTAAAAAAGAAAAAATTCATAGTCTCCCAGAAATGCATTACAAAACTCTGAATTGCTTTCTGAATCACCCCCCAAAAACTAAGTTACCACATTATGAATAGTTTTATTATTTAATGTTGTTAGTTAATTTTCTTGGCAGGATGATCACTTTAAAGAATGTTTTCCTTTCTTTTAGCTTGGAGGTATTATAGCAGAAGTTAATTTAGCTGAACATTCTACAGTTATTACATTTTCAGATTATCATGATGGAGCAGCGCCATTCCTATTAATAAATCACACCAGGAATGAACTTGTTCAGTACAAACAAAGGTAAAAAGATGATCAGAAATACAGTAACTTTAGCACACTTTAGCAGGCTCTAGGTGATGAGACATTCACTCTATAATTTTTTTAATTTAAGCTAATAATAGTATTGTAGTTATGTGAAACAGTGTCTTAGTTTTTGAAAAAATTATAATCAAGTGTAAATAATGGTAAAACTGCCTTGATATTGGTAATTTACTTTTAAGTTCTTCAGAGAGAGAAACATGGAAGAAGTAAAGCAAGTGTGGCAAAAGCTTGATGATTATTCATATTTCATGAGAATTATATCTAGGTTTATCTTGAGTCCCTTAGTTTGTCTACTTAAAACTTTTTAATATTTTTAGTAAATTTAATATAAATATAAATTTTCAGATTTTTGTCAAATAGTAGGTACCCTCTTCTTGTAGAGGCATGTGGAAAACCAACTGCTTTGTAAAAGACCATAATTAAATCTTGACCTTTTAGGACCTTTCTTAACATCACTGCTTTCAGTTTCCTTGAGCCAATACAATTTATGCATCTTCATGTTACAGTAATCCCAGGCGGTCTTAGCTTTCTCATTGCTTAGAGACAATATCGACATCCACAACTACAGGAGGAAAGATTTAATATGAGTCAGTTTCAAGGAGTTCAATCCATGGTCAGTTAGCTCCAAGGCAAAAACATCATGTCAGAAGGGCATGCTGGAAAGTGGAAAAGGGGAAGGATGCTCTTCTGGCCATGGTGCATGTACATTACCCAAAATTATGACTAGAAGACCCCAGCAATTTCCTAGCCCAAAGCAGTATCCAATCAAGAAAGTGGCATATGAAGGCTTCCAGCCTCTCATGGACAAGTTTCTCAAATATGGCCTTCTGAAGCCTTGTCAGCCCCCTTGCATTCTCCTGAGAGTAAAAGCCCTCAGGAGAATATCAGATGGTACAAGATCTCCGCCTCATTAGCAAGGCTCTCATTCCAGTCCATCCTCTACTGGCAGAGCAGTATACAGTACTCACCCAAATTCCAGGGGACACTAATTGCTTCTCAGTCTTACGTTTAAAAGACATTTTTTTCCTAATTTGAATAGAAATAATAATTGATGAAGTAGCTTCAAAGACTTGAAGATCTTCATTTCCTGAGTGAAACTAATACTTTCCTTGAAAAACTCATTTTCTTAGAATATTTTTAAAAATTATTACATAAGGAAATTTTATTCTTAATCAGAACTTCCATAAATCTCAGTTAATGGATTAAGAATTAGTAATGTATTATTTGGGGTTTTTAAAAAATATACTCATGTTGCATTTAATATAATGTATATTTTTGCTGCTTATATCAGTTCTCTTAGTGAGATAGAAGACTCTCTTCCTCCTGGAAAGGCAGTGTTTTATACGTGGGCTGATCCAGTGGGCTCTAGAAAGCTGAAGTGGAGTTGTGGAAAAAGCTATGGTGAAGTAACACAAACAGATGTAAGTACTGGGTTGTATTGCTTTTTTAAAGGTGTACTTTTCATTCCTGCTGATTTTCAGGACTGCTTTCTGTCTACTCATTTTGGAAAAAAAAAACTGCCAGAGATTTTTAAAGCAGTTTTAGCTTTATCTTTCTTTGAAGATTTTTTATCTTGCCTGGGGATATAGCTCAGCGGCCCAGTGCCTGCCTGGCCAGCACTACATCATGCGTTTGATTCCCAGTACTCTCCTTCCTGCAAAAAAAGCCTGAGAGAAACTTTTATCTTGTTTTCATTTTGTGAAATTCCAGCTATACGCTAAATACAGTTGGATAACCAAGAAGTATCAAAGTAGTTGTATACCAAATAAGTCAGGTCATTTAAATTTACTTGAATAAAAGCACGCAACCCTTAGCCAGGTGTGGTAGCACACACCTGAAATCCCAGCATTCCAAGAGGCAGAGGCAGGAGAATCACTCCAAGTTTGAGGTAGACACTGGCTCCAAAAGCAAAAAAGTATGCCGCCCATAAACAAAGCTTCTTTATGTTTAAAAGAAATAAAAGTCTATAGTATATAATAGTAGTTGTGTATGTTTACTGTACAAAATAAATTCTGTTAAGCTTTGTCTTAATCAAAAATATTTGAAATCTGGAAGTAGTCTTATTTTGTCTGTATTGTTATTTGCTTCTGCTATGTTATGAAAGATAAACTCTTCTTAAATGCTTTTAACATTTCCCTCTATGCTGGGTACCATGGAACACTACTGAAATCCCAGCACTTAGGAGGCTAGGGCAGAAGGATTGCTGCTAGTTTTTGTGAGTTCAAGGTCAGCCTGAACTATGTAGTGAGAAGCTATATCAAACCACCTCCCCCTCCCCCAAAATCACCTCATAAAGAGAAATTCTCTAGTGTGACAGTCTTCTTATTTAAATTTAACTTACGTAAGAAACACTGAAGGATCCACTAAGTGAACTAAAAAGAATGTATTTATGAGTACAAGCTGTGTGGTAAAGTTGTGTATAAATTTTCCAGTAACATAAATAACATTCAAAAACAATTTTTTTTTTTTTTTTTTTTTTTTTGAGACAGGGTCTCGTTATGCAGTTCAGGTTGGCCTTGAGCTCACTTTGTAGTCCAGGCTGCTCTCGAACTCACAATGATCCTCCTGCCTCAGCCTCCCAAGTGCTGGGATTACAGGCGTGTGCCACCACACCGCACAGTATGTCTTCTTTTGTGTCTGTTCTGTTTAACTTTCTGTGGTTGTTTCTGCCTGTAACACAATTTACATTTGCTCACTTCTGAATCCAAGATTCCTCCACTTTTCCCCCTAAATACTCTATAGTTCTAACTGTAGCATCGTAGGTATATGAGCTGCTTTTTTTTCAACATTTTTGTAACCTATAAATGAGGATTATTGCCTTGATAAGCAAGTCCCTTAAATGTGTTTTAATCTGCTATTGTTGTTTTCCTTTAACATTTTTACTATTAAACCCTTAACGGCCTGCTAAACTGCAAGAACACAGTGGTTTCGATTTATCCTTCTCCCCCCACACCCCACCTATCCTTGCACACATCTGCTGAGACATCGCACCCAATATAAATCTGTCTCGAAGTCCTAAGGTTCTCTCTTACAGTCCCGCCTGCATACAGCCTGATTTGTCAGTTGATCTTACTTTGTCATTGACCCTTTGTAAATACTGGAGACAGTTACGTGTCAAATGTCTCTCATTTCTTTACAAGCCTGTGTATGACTTTGTTTAGCACTTGGTTGACAAATTGTTTTCTAGACTCTCTATATATTTGTTTTCTAGGGCTGCCATCACAAAATGCCACAGGCTGTTGGCTTAAACTACAGAAATGTATTTTCTCACGGTTCTGGAGGCCCAAGTCCCAGAACACAGTGCTGGAAGGTTGGTCCTCATCTGAGGGCTCCCTCCTTGGCTTGCAGACCACCAGCTTCTGCTGTGGCCTCCTGGGTGTCTCTCCCTGCCTTCTAATCTCTCCCTGTAAGGACCCTGGTCAGACTGGATGGGCTCCCCTTGACAGCTTCATTTTAACCTAAGGGATATGACCAAATAGAATCCCATTTCGAAGTACTGTCAGTTTATATCTTCAACCTCTGAATGTGGGGGACACACAGTACAGCACATAGAACCGTGATTATTTTATGTAGAAGTGTTAGCAGTAAATCCAGTCTTGGGTGGAGGTAACTTCAAGCAGCTTTGTATGGCGTGTCGCCCACCATCCTCTTCTCCCTGGCTGGTGGGACAGGTTCAAAGTTGGTCCTTTCAACCCCACATTGAGGGGGTCTCTTCTTTCCCAGGTCCCCTCTCTCTCTCTCT
>NW_004955512.1:2106356-2108638 GCF_000276665.1 Chinchilla lanigera | reverse complement strand
AAAAAAAAAAAAAAAACTCATTATTTTGTCTTGTCTACCAGGAGGCTAGTGATTCTCTAATTCCCATTTTAGAGAGATGACAGAGCAGTTCATCAAAAAAAAAAAAAAAAAAAACTCATTATTTTGTCTTGTCTACCAGGAGGCTAGTGATTCTCTAATTCCCATTTTAGAGAGATGACAGAGCAGTTCATCATTATGCCTTTGTTTCAGAGCTTTTTTTTTTTTTCTTAAAGAAAATATCCTATATCTAATTAAGGTAGTTTTGTTCTACTCCTAGTTTGTTAATAGTTATGTCTATGTACATATAAATGGATAGTGTTGAATTTTTAAGTTATTTTATATATTGCACAGGATTTTTGAACTTTTATGTTGAGGATTAATTACATGATTAATGTTTGCTAATAGGACAACCTCACATTTTGGCTCTTTTGTTTTGTTTCTAATTAATTTATTGGTACATTTTAGATGTACATAATGATCACATTCATCATAGGGAACTTGTACCTGTACATGATCTATCTTAATTCTTCTGTTTTCCCAGTTCCCTCTCATCATCCCCTTTCCTCTCCTTATTTACAAAAGCTTTATTTTCATTTCTCCTTCCCTTTTTTCTTTCCCTTACTTCCTTTCCCTTTGCACCTCCCAAGTTCCTTTTCACATGTCCTAATCAGGGTTTACAAGGGAAAAGATACAATACAGGGCACATAATTTATAGGATTATTTTATAATATTCACCCAGAGAGTCAAATGCAAGAGTGCAGGAGGTCTGTCCACACATTAGAGACCCGAAGAATCTAGTTGAGGGCCTGGATCCCATAGCAGTGTGCTGCACAAGTCCAGGTGAAGCTCTAGAGCCTATGGCAATGTCCTCCACTAGTCCAACTGGAGGCCTAGAGCCCACGACAATATCTTAGTACAAGTCTGTATCAAGGATCTGCACTGGGAAGCCCAAAGGTCAGTGGTTAAAGCTAAAAACTCTGTGCCAGCAGGATGAAGGATCTGTGCCAGCAGGCTGAGAGATCTGCCCTGGAATCAGGAAGTGACGCTGAAAGTAAGGACTAGAGCTGCCCCTAAAACAACTGCAGCCATTCTTAGCAATAGCAGGGACTCAAGCTGCTACGATGATGATAACAGCTGAATTCATTTCACAAAAGCTAGTGTGACAAGCTTCTCCAGGAGAATCAACAGCACACCATCATTCTCTCCACTTCTCCTTTTTATGTTTTTGGCAACAATCCTCAGGTGGGCCTTCCACACCCAGTAGCATACTGGTTCTGTTCATTCAGCTGGGTATTCCTAGTTGACCACTAGCTGTCAATCCACCACATCCTGTTTGAATATTTTCTTCCTACTTCACAACATCTGCTACACATTTTGGTCCTCATTGACCCTTTCAGTTTCTCACACTGGAGAAACAATGCATATTTAAACATGAGTGTTTGATTTATATCACTTAAGAGTATGGGCTCAAGGTGCATCCATTCACCTAGAAGTGTCTTAAATCCATCCTTCTTTATGGCTGACTAGTACTCATTATTATATTTAAAAAACAACTTCTTTACCCTTTCATCGGTTGATGGGCATTTGAGCTGTTTGCAAGGCTTAGCTGTTACAAACTATGCTGCTATAAACATGAATGTGCTTATGTTGCTGTGGTATACTGCTTTTTATTTTTGGGGGACGATACAAAGAATGGGAATAGCTCAGTCAAATGGAACCTCTTACTTTTGGTTTTTTGAGGAGTCGCCACACTGATTGCCACAGCGGTTGTACCAGTCTGTACCCCCACCAACAGTGGAGAAGGGTTCCTTTTTCCCCATAGTCCTTTCAGCATTTGTTATTGGCTGATTTCTTGATAATAGCCATTCTTTCTAGAGTGAGATGGAATCTCGGTGCTTTAATTTGCATCTTTAAAATAACAAGTCATATTCAACTTTTTTTGTACTTGCTGGTTCTGCTTCATCTGAGAAGTCTTTATTTCAGATGCCCCTTTTTGGATTGGATCTTTAAATTTGGAGAGGGGTGTCTGATGTTTTTTTCTTAATTTTTTTTTCATTTATGTTAAAGAGAGCAGTACATGAGACATAAACAAACAAAGAAATAGAACAGTAGCAGCGTATCAGTATGACAAACAAATCAAAGCAAGAACATTCAAAATGATACAGGGTCTCAAGACAAATTAATACAAATCAACAGTGGTTGTTACATTGCATAACGCTATCCTCAACTACATTGCTCAGATTATCAAATGTAAGAATGAAAGATTGCTCAAACCATTAAAG
>NW_004955512.1:2086578-2103211 GCF_000276665.1 Chinchilla lanigera | reverse complement strand
TTTTTGTGTTTTCTTTTGTCATTAATTTCCAATTTCATTGCACTATGGTCTGATAGTATACATGGGATAATTTCAGTTCCTTTGCATTTACTTAAACGTGTTCTGTGTAGTAGTATATGGTCTATTTTAGAGAACGTCCCATGTGCAGCTGAGAAGAACGTGTATTCTAATGTTGCTGGTTGGAACACTCTGTAATGGTCTACTAAGTTCATATGTTCACATGTTTGGTTAAGTTCTTTTACTTCTTTCCCAATTTTTTGTCTAATTGATCTGTCTCTTTGTGACAATGGTGTGTTAAAGTCCCCTGTTATGTTTGCATTGCTGGTTATTTCATTTTTCATGTCTGTTAGAGTTTGTCTCATATAGGTGGGTGCTCCTATATTTGGTGCATAGATGTTTACGATTATTATCTCTTCCTCTTGAAGCTTTCCCTTCACAAGTATGTAGTGACCTTCTTTATCTCCTTTGATTGTTCTTGGTTTGAAGTTCAGGTTGTGTGCAAACAGAATAGCTGCACCCACTTTTTTCTGGGTTCCTGTCATATGGAGTATTGTTTTCCATCCTTTAATTTTCAGTCTTTGAATTTCCTTTTGAGTTAAATGTGTTTCTTGTATACAGCATTTGGTTGGGTTTTGTTTCCTAATCCACTCTGCAAGTCTGCTTCTTTTGGTTGGTGCATGGAGACCATTCACATTGATGGTTATGACAGATATGTAGTCACTTATCTTTGTCATGCTATTTTCCTGCTGTTGGATCCTCCTTTTTCCCTCTGTTTAATTGCTTGTTCTGCTTGTTTGTTCCTTTCTGTTGTCCTTGAAGTTGCAGTCTGTTTTATCTCTTTGTAGTATATCTTTTAGTACTCTTTGTAGGATTGGTTTGGTGCTCATGAATTTGTTCAGTTCTTTATCATGAAAATATTTTATTTTTCCATTAAATTTGAAAGATAGCTTTGCAAGGTACATTAATCTGGGTTGGAAGTTGTTTTCTTTCAGTACCTGAAGTACTTCACTCGAAGCTCTTCTTGCCTTGATGGTTTGTGTTGAGAAGTCTACTGTCATTCTGTTAGGCTTTCCTTTATAGGTGATCTGTTTCTTTTCTCTAACAGCTTTTAATATCCTGAGCTTCTGTTGAGTTTCTGGGATCTTGATCACTATATGTCTGGGTGTAGATTTATTTTGGTTATGATTAACTGGAGTTCCATATGCTTCACTTATGTGGATGTCCGATTCTTTTACCATGCCTGGGAAATTTTCTGCTATTATTTCTGCAAATAGTCTTTTTATGTCATTTGTGTTGACACCTGCTGTTTCATTAATACCTATTAATCTGACGTTTCTCTTTGCTTCATCTTGCAGTTGTTGAATTGTTATTTCCTGGTTCCTCGTTGTTTTTAAGAGATCCCTCCTTTCACATTCATTGGTGGCAGTGCTGTCTTCAAGGTCTGAAAGTCTTATCTTCAGCTTCTTTCAGGCAGTTTTGCAGGCTTTCAATGGAATTTTTAAGTTCCTGGATATCTGTTTGCATCTGTTTCATATCTTCTAGGTCTTTTCTGTATTGTTCCCTGAAGGTTTCATTGAGTTGTCTGTGCTCTTCTATTTTCTTGTCTATGTCCTCTTTGGATATGCTGAACATTTCCTTCATTATTGTTGTCATTTCTTTTCTCACCTGAGACATTATTTCTGATTGATGTCTTCTATGGCCTGATGGAGTTGTTTCTTTACTTCAGTTGCTATCATTTCACAAATTTCAGGTGTGTGACTTCTAGGCTCTTCTGTGTTGATGCCTCCTGGACTTGTTTTGGGTGGTGTGGAGGCTGGGATTGCACTTAGCTCCTCTGTTTTGTCAGTTTTGAAGAACTAAAGACTCCCTATAGTGCAGTCTCACTGTCCTTCCTGCGTGTGAGTGGCCAGACAAGAGTCTGAAGATCCCCAGTGCTCAGTGTAGCTCCTGTGCAGGGCCACCACACTGTGGGTGTGGTGGGTAGCCACTGAGGCCCCAGAGGGTGACCGAGGTTTCGCCTGCCTTGAACACTGGTCAGGGAGGCAGAGTACGGACTCACTGGGCTTCCCGAAGATGTCTGGGGTTTCACCCAGCCTGTGGCGACACACTATGGGTGTGGCAGGTAGCCACCGAGGCCCCAAAGGGTGCCCAAGGTTTCACCGGCCTTGCACGCTGGTCAGGGAGGCAGAGCCCAGACTCACTGGGCTTCCCGAAGATGTCCGGGGCTCAGCCCAGCCCAGGCAGACACTATGGGTGTGGCGGGCAGCCCCCAAGGCCCCTGAGGATGCCCAAAGTTTCGCCTGCCTTGCACACTGGTCAGGGAGGCAGAGCCCAGACTCACCGGGCCTCCTGAAGATGTCCAGGGCTCAGCCCAGCCAAGGCAGACACACTCTGGGTGTGGCGGGTCTTTTGTTCTTAATATATTCTAGATATTAGACCTTTGAGGAACAGCTGACAAAAATGTTTTCCCACTCTGGGTTGTCTCTTCACTCTGTTGTTTCTTTTGCTGTACAAAAACTTTTTAATAAGATGAGATCCCAGTTGTTGATTCTTTGTGATAGTTACTGTGCATTTGGGGTTTTGTTCATAAACTCTATGTCTTCAAGTGTTCTACATATTGTCTCTTCCAATAGATTTTGTTTCTGGTTAATACTTAGATCTTTGATCTAATTTATTTTAGTTCAGTGTATGGTGAAAGATGTGGGTCTACTTTTAATCTTTGGCATATGGAAAAGTAGTTTTTCCAGCACCATTTATTAAAGAGGCTATGTTTCTTCTAGTGGAGGTGTTTGGCCCCTTTGTCCAAGATAAGGTGACTGAGTATGGTTCAAGTTGTTTTTGCGTCTTCTATTCCACTGATCCTTAGGTCTGTTTTTTGGCCAGTACTATGCCGTTTTTATCATGAAAGCTTTGCAGAATAATTTCAAGTCAAGAGATTATGATGTCCCTAGCCTTGACTTCGTTACCCAGAATTGCTTTTGCTATTCTAGGTCACTTCTGGTTCCCAATGAATTTTAGGATTCTAGTTCTAAGTCTGTGAGGTATAGTGTTGGTGTTTTGATCAGGATTGCATTAAATCTGTATAATAATTTCAGAAGTGTGGCCATTTTCACTATATTAGTTCTTCCTACCCAAGAACAAGGGGTAGCTTTGGATTTTATGATATCTTCTTCAATCTCATCTTTCAGAGTACTAAACTTTTTAATATAAAGGTCTTTTACTTTCTTTGTTAAATTGATTCCTAAGTATTTAAATTTTTATGCTATTGTGAAAGATGTTTTTCTAATTTCTCTCTCCCTTATCTCAGTCTCTACCTGACCTTTATTTTAACCTCATTTACTGAGATGTGTAGAGCTGGCGATATTAAAGCAGATATTTTTTTGATTGGTCAAAGCATGTGATTTGTTTGGCCTAAGCACTGATGAGTCTCAACATAGCAAAACAGGTCAGAATTGCCCTCCACTGGAATACAGGCTCAAGCAAGAGGCTGTGAGATTCCAGGGCTAAGACGTGAGATAGCATGTCAGCTGAGGCCATAGGACTCAAAAAGAATTATACTTTTCTGGCAGTAAAGGTGAAGCCTTGCATACATCAAGCTATCCATTGCACTGCTAATTGGATGACCTCTGTACCTGGTGCAAGAGTGCTCTGTTTTTCCCTACAGCCATGCCTACAAAGTTTCTCTTCCCTAGCACTCTGCTGGGATACCCAACCACCTTCCTGATTGATACCAAAGAAAGCTATGTGCTCTTGAACCTTTGGCCTTTTGTTCCACAGAGAGCATTAGGTCACCCCAGAGCCTCATTTGCAGAATTTTTCTCTCTTCTTCTTCATCCATGGTGGGAGATTGATACCCTTCATGATAGGTTTGGCAGATGGGTTTTGGTCTTTCTTGAAAGCTTTTGCTGCATCTATTGAGAAGATCAGGTGATTTTTGTCCTTTGTGCTTCTAATGTGGTGCATTATATTTATTGATTTGCATATGTTGAACCTTCCCTGCATTTCTGGGATGAATCCTATCTGGGCATGATATGTAATCTTTCAATGATTTTACTGTATTGTTTGCCAGTATCTTATTGAGGATTTTGGATTCCGTGTTCCCTAAAGAGATTATCCTGCAGTTTCTTTTGGTTGGCTTCTTCTCTGATTTTGATATCAAGATAATGCTTGCTTCCAGGAATGGCTTGCCTTTCTGTTTCATTAAAGAGTTTGAGAAGTAGTGGCACTAGATTTCTCAATTTCTTACAGAATTCAGCAGTGAATCCATCAAAAACTGAGCTTTTCTTTGTTAGTAGTTTTTAAATTATTTCTTCAATTTCACTGAATGATAATGGTTTAGTTCAAATTTTTGAATCATGCTGATTCTGCTTTGGTAATTTATATGTCTCTAGAAACCTATCCATTTCATCTGTATTTTCCATCTTATTAGAGTACAGGTATTCAGAGTAGGTACTGATGATCTGGGTTTCTGCAGGATGTGTTGTGATACTACCCTTTTCATTCTTGATTGCATAGATTTGGGTCTTTCCTTTTTTTTTTGCATAAGTTTGGCTAAGGGTTTGTCTGTCTTATTTAATCTTTCAAGAATAAAGTCTTTAATTCATTGATTCTTTGTATTGTTTTCTTAGTCTCAGTTACAGTAATTTCTGTTCTGATCTTTATAATTTCTTTCCTCGTATGATAATTTCCTTTGGGTTTAACTTGTTTTTCTTTTTCTATAACTTTGAGGTTTGACGTTAGGTTGTATATTTGAGTTTGCTTTGTTTATCTGATGTGAGAATTCACCACTATAAACTTCCCCTGTAGGACTGCTTTTATAGTGTCCCGTTAGTTCTAATATGTTGTATTGGCGTTATCTTTTAGTTGTAGAAACTGCCTAATTTCTTCTTTAATTTCATCTGTGACCCATTGGTTATTTAGGAGTGTGTTATTTAATTTCCATATATTTATGCAGTTTTTGTGGTTTCTTTTATCATTGATTTCCAATTTCATTATAGTATGATCTGATAATATATATGAGATAATTTTAATTCCTTCACATTTACTTAAGCATGTTCCCTGAGCTAGTATATGGTCTGTCTTGCAGAATAGCCCATGTGTGGCTGAGAAAAATGTGTATTCTGCTGTTGGCTGGGTGGAGCACTGTAGATGCCTACTAAGTCAGTTCGTTCAAAAGTTTGGTTCTACTCTGGTATTTCCTTCTGGATTTTTTTTGTCTAATTGATCTGTTTGTGACCCTGGGGGATTGAGGTCCCCAATTACAATTCCATTAGTGCTTATTTGATTTTTCATATCCATTAATGTTTGTTTTATATAGTTGGGTATTTTATATAGTTGGGTATTGGATATTTGGTGCACTTACATTCATGGCTGTTATTTGTTCCTCCTGGATTATCCCTTTGACAAGTATGTAGTGATCTTCTTTGTCTTTTCTGAACAGTTGTGGATTGAAATCCACTTTGTCTGCAAATAGATTAGCTATCTGTTCTTTTTTCTAGGTTCCTTTCACATGGAGTCCTTTCCTTTGACTTTCAGTCTGTGAATTTCTTTTTGAGAAAAATGTGTTTCTTTTATGTACCATATTGTTGGATTTTTGTTATTGACCCATCCTGCCAATCTGGTTTGTTTGGTTGGTTGGTTTTTTGGTTGGTGAATTGAGACCATTTACATTGATGGTTATAACTAATATGAATTGACTTATCCTTATTGTATTATTTTCCTGTTGTTGGTTCTCTCTCTTCCCCTATGCTGAATTGCTTTCCTTGCCTGGGAGATTCAGGAAACTGTTTTCTTTTTCAAAAATGTTCTTCAGGACATTTTGGAGTGCTGGTTTGGTGGTCAGGAATATTTTTTAGGGTGTTCTTTATCATGGAAATATCTTACTTCTCCATCAGTTTGAAAGACAGTTTTATGAGTTGCATCTATTTGGGTTGGATGTTGTTTTTTTTAGGGCTTGAAATACTTCACTCCCACCTCTTGACTCTAGGGTTTGTGTTGAGAAGTCTGCTGTAATTCTGAAGGGTTTTCCTTCATAGGTGATTGATTTCTTTTTTCTAACAGCTTTTAATGTTCTGTTCTTGTGTTGAATTTGTGGGATCTTGACTACTATATGCTTTGATGTAGTTTTTTCTGCTCCTGGTTATTTGGAGTTTTATATGTCTCACTTAGTTGTATGACAAATTCTTTTTCTATGCTTGCAAACTTTTCTGTTATTATTTCTGTGAGCAGATTTTTATGCCCTTTGTGGTATCTTCTGATTTTTTTCATTGATTCCAGTTAATCGTATATTATTCTTCTTGGCACTGTCTAGTAGCTGTTGGATTGATTTTTCATAGCTTCTTCCTATTTTTAAGATGCCTTTCATTTGATGATTGCCAGCCACAACCCTGTCTTATAGATCTGATATTCTATTTTCACATTAATTCTTTTGTATAGTCTTTCAATATAGTTTTTAACTTCCTGGATTTCTATTTGAGTTAGAATCTAGCTCTTTTCTCTGTCAGGCATTCATAGTTTCCAAGTCTTTCCTAAGCCCTTTTCTTGTTTTCATCATCTGTGTCTACTCTAGATTCACCAACCATGTCCTTCATTATGGTCATCATCTCTTTACTTATTTCTGTTTGGGCTTTATCAAGAGACATATTTATCTGTTTTGTTACCTCCACTGCTACCATTTCAGAAAATTCAGCTGGGTGGCTTTTGATTTCTTCCACCTTGATGCCCCCTGGATTTGCCTCGGATAAGTTGTGGGTATTGGGCTGCATCTTGCTTTTGTGTTTCCTCATTTTCTATTTTTGTTGTCTTTTTTTATCTGCATTGAGGCTTGTAATTTGCTTATGGTAGGTAACTTTATTACTAGTATCAAGACCTCTTTAGGAAATGACTACTTTTTGGAGATGTCTTTTAGGTATAGCTAGCTTTTGGCCTTTGAGTCTGTCCCAGTGTCCTGTCTCTTCTCTTTATTAGAGATGAAAGATTGCAGCCTGTTTGGCCTAGCACCTAGTTCTTTAGTACTGGACTGTAGTATTATTTATGACTCCCAGATAATGTAGGTGTTGCCATATAAGAAATATCAGTTGATCATAACAACTGTGTCAGCTTGGCTAAAGTAGTATAATCAATAATAACAATAGCATCAGACTGGAAAATGACAAACTGAGGTAACTAATAATTTGCCACCTTTAACCATAGGTACAAGATTTATAGTCATATAACAAAATCTAGACCGTTCAGGAAATTATATACAGTAAATATCCACTCAGTAGAGAGATTTTTCTCCAAGAGAACAAATTATAAATGGAAGAGGAAATGTACAGAAATGAAAGAAGAAAAAGAGATTAGAAGCAAAGCTGAAGGACAAAGGAAGATTACCCAAGCCACTGGAAACTGGTGAAGACAAGAGGAAAAGAAAGAAGGAAAAACCAAAAACAAGAACAAAACAAAAACTAAAAACAATGTTCACACTCACAAAAAAACATAAAACTAACACCCCCCCCTCAAAAAATAATCAAATAAAAATAAAAAGAAACCAACAGAAAGAAACAAAAGAAGTTTCTCTGTGATTTCAAGCCTGTGGCTATCTTCTGCTATCTACACTTTGTGACAATGGCCAATTCAAGGGGGGACTCTGCTTTCACTGGAGGACAACAGAGGTAGTCAGAGCCCATATCTTTGTAGATAACCCATCAGCAAGCCAACAGTAGTATTAGGGCAGAGGCAGTTCTGGTACTTGCAAATCCACAGAAACTAAGTATAAATCTGGCTTCTGGTTGTGCGAGTGGTACCTGAATTGTTTGTTTTAAAACACTGTGGGTATCTCTAGCTGGCCACACCACAGCTCCCTGATGATGAATGTTTCCTGTGGTTGTTCCTCACCCAGTGACTGGGAATATAAGACAAGGAGCTCTGAGATGAAGCCACTCTGTGGCTCCTCTGAGTACCAGGTTCAGTTGACTGCTCCCTAGAATGGCATCTGACCACTCTCTCCAGGGAATGTGGCAGCCATTTGGGTTGGAGTCACTCACCAGCTATTGCAGTGCTCAGCATCCACTGGTGCCTTTCTCCCTGAAGGCGTCCACCTGCTTTTACCGTGTCTCTACAGATTCAGTCTTCCTTTCTCACAAGCCAGGAGCCAGGGAAAAAATACAGATTGCCCCTTCCTTTTTCTGAGTTTTGGTCTGTGTCTTTAGTTTTTCTGTAGGTTCTACCCAGAGTTACAGGGATCTACTTCTCTCCTTTTCTTGCCCTAGTGACTATTTTTTAGTGTCTGGATTCTGAATCGTAAGCTGATTTGTTGCTGCTTACTGCTCCGCCATCTTCCTGGAAGCATAGCTCTTAAAACCACCTATGAGCATAGCTACAAAGATCATCACGCTAAAAGAATCCTGAAGCTGTAACTGCCTACCATATTATAACACACATTCCTGAAATGAGTTTTTGAAAATGTTTGATTAGTAAGTCATAATTGTATAAAGTTCCAGGGTACAATGTAATAGTTTGATATATGTTAATAATATAGTATGATTAAATCAAAGTAATTACATGTTCATACTCTATCCATCATTTTGTTGTTGAGATTTGAAATTTATTTTAAAGTGTGTGATACTTCGTTCTTGACCATGTTCACCCTACTTGTACAGTACATCTGAAAACCCATTCTTCCTGTCTTACCTAAAACTCCTTTCCCTTTTTCTCTTTATTCAGCAATTTCCAGTCCCTTTCTTTCCAATGTTTCCTCCTGATTCTTGTGCCCACAATATTTCTACCTCTGTATGTTCAATCTTACTTAATTCCATTTAGTGAGATTGTGTGGTATTTGTCTTTTTGTGCTTGCTTACTTCATTTAGTAGATGTCCTCCAGATTTAATCCCTGTTGCCATAAATGATACAATTTCTCCTTTTTTAAAGCTATTTCATTGTACATATTTTTAAGACTGTTGTGCATACCACACCTCCTTTTTCCATTCATTTATGGATGGATAGTTAGGTTGTTTCTATATTTTGGCTATTACGAATAATACATCAGTCAATGTATTGATTATTGATGTATTGATTTCAGTTCCTTTTCATATATAATATGTACAGAACTGAGATTACTAGATTATGTGGTAGTTCAATTTTTAGGAACTTCCTCTTTTCCAAAATGGAGCACTACATTATATTATCCCCAGTGGTATATGACAAAGAATCCATTATCTGTGCATCCTCTCCCAACACATACCTTTCATCTTTTTAATAAAAGTCAGTCTAACAACTGTGAGAAGATATCTCATTGTGATGTTAATTTTTATTTCTGTAAATTAATGATGGTGGGCGCAAAGAGTTGTTTTTTTGAAAAAATTAACAAACCTTAGCCAGACTAAAATAATGACACATCACATGGAAAAGGCAACATTACAACCAACACAACAAAAATACAAAGGATCATAAGATTATCATGAGAAATTTTATGATAGTAAATTGAACAGCCTAGAAGAAAGGGGTAAATCTCTGGACAAATAAAACCTAACAAAATGGAATTAAGAAGAAAATAGAAAATCTGAGCAGACCAATAACAAGATTTGAATCAATAATTTTAAAAAATCTCCTGTCAAAGCAATGTCCAGAACCTGATGTCTTTACTGTTGAATTCTAGTAAACATTTAAAGAGAAGTACTACCAATTCTTTTCATACTCTTCCATGTATATTGAAGACTTCCAAATTTATTCTGCAAGGTCACATTACCCTGACACCAAAACCAAATAAAGACAGCAAAAAAGAAAACTACATTCTAATTATCTCTGATAAAAACAGATGCAAAAAATTCTCAACAGAATACTTGCCAAATGAATTTTAACAGCACATTAAAAGATCATTAGTAATAATCAAAAGGGATTTACCCCGGAGATACAAGGATGGTTTTAACATGAGCAAATCAATAAACATGATACATCAAATTAATAGAATGAAGGACAAATCCATATGATTTTTTTCAGTAGATGCACAAAAAACATTTGACAGAACAGTCCTTCATGATAAAAACTCCCAAGGAAAAAGTAAAATAAAAGCCAGATATGACAAAAACAGAGAACAGAAAAAAAGCTAAGACCTTTCCCTCAGTGATCAGGAACATTACCAGGATTCCTACTTTTATCTTCGCAACATAGTATTGGAAGTCCTAGTTCAGGGCATAATAAAGGACATCTAAAATGGAAAGAAGTTAAATTGTCTGTTTTTTCTGTGTGGACAGTCAGAACACAAATAATAAAACCTTTATTTTCTTCCATTCTTTTCACTTTCCCTTTTTTCCATGTTCAACTGACAAAGATCTTTATGTATCACTGAATAAAAATAATGATTGCAGGTATATTTTTGCCTTAATTTTCCAGTCTTAAACTTGATGCGTCCAACATTTCCTGGTTATGTTTGGGCTTGGGTAAATTTTTTTCAGAAAGAGGATCTGGATAAGAAGTCAAGGAACTGCTCATTTAATCTTTGCCAGTAATTTTTATTGCAACTGGATATTGAATTTTATAAATTGTGTTTCCTTACTTACGTAGGTGCTGTTTAATTTGCATAACATTTTTCTTTTGCTTCAGACCTTCGTCATGGGTCACTTTCTTTTGCTACCAGCTAATGTCCTCTATAGAATGCCCAAGTCAGTTTCTGTTGGAGGTGAACTTTAGTAGTATGTGAGCATTTTATTTAGTGTGCTTTTCGTCACTGAAAATTGAAGATGTTTTTGTCAATTAGGAATTTGGGGTTCTGAGTTTCTGTTAGCATACTGATGGTGTTTTTCCATTGTCTTTATGGTTGACTCTTTAATTACTAGAATTTGCTGCATGTTACTTACCATTGAACTTAAAAACCCTGGTACTCTGACTATAGAATGGCTTTCTGCTTAATTAACCAGTGGTGAATATCACTGCTTTGTACAGCATATGACTGAGACATCAGATTTTTTTTTTTTTATCTTACCTCATTCAACTATATAAGGCAATAGGAGTTTCAGACTGAAACAACTTTTTCTCTTTCAATTTAGGTTTCTCTCTTTCTCTTTCTCTTTCTCTTTCTCTTTCTCTTTCTCCTTTCCTCTCCTTTTCTCTTTCCTCCATTCTCTCTTCTTCTTTTCAGTACTAAAGATTGAATCTGGGGCCTTCAGGCTGAGCTGTTCACTCAGCTCTTTTTCTGTATTTTCGTTTGGGGGCAGGGTCTTGTTAAGTAAGTTGCCCAGGATATAAAAATCCTCCTTTCTCAGCCTCCCAGAGTGCTGGGATTACAGATGTGTACCACCACAGCCAGTTTGTGAAACAATTTTAAACACATAGTATCTTTCTGTAGACTTAAAATGAATAAAAAAAAAATAATACTTTACTGATTAACCTATAAAGAAAAATTACTTTGATTTTTATTAAAATGTTAAAGCAATTAAACAATTGGCCTGTCTTCCTGATTACTAACACTAAATGAGTTGTGTGAATTAAATATCCAAGTGTTACATAAATAGTAATTTAATTATTTGTCATTGATCTATAACTAAAAATCAGTGATTGCAGCACATTTCCAGGTATCATACAAATATTAATTTAGTTGCCAGCTCAGCTCTATAAAATAGTTGCTATTAATATTTTCATTTTATAAATATGGATTCCAGACTTCATGTTGGTTAGGACCAAACTCTTTAACACTTTTTGTTTTTTGGTGGTTTTCTTCTAGGATATGATGACAGCTGTAAATTTAGGACAGAAGATCATTTATTTAGTTTCATTCTTTGAAGGCTTGCAACGCATTATTTTATTCACTGAAGATTCAAAGGTGTTTAAAGCAACGTATGAAAGTGAGAAAGCGGAGTTAGCAGAGCAAGAAATTACACTGGCATTACAAGATGTTGGAATTTCTCTTGTGAACAATTACACAAAGCAAGAAGTGGCCTACATAGGCATTACGAGGTTAGATGTGTTATCACTGTAAAATGAATTACTCAGTTTTTGGTTTTCAGGTATTCTTCAATACTAAGGTAATTCTAATTTACAAATACATTTGAAGTTAGTTCCCTTGGAGATTAAAAATGCCAGAAATAAAATCTATGAATTTCTTACTGTTTTTAATTTTCCTAGTGCTCAAAAAAATTAAATTTATTTAACTTAAGAAAGTATTCTTTATTCAACTTCATTTAAAATTGCCTGTTACCGTCTGCAACAGTGTAGGGTATATAGTAGATGCTTTGTCAATAATTGTTGAAGGATTAAAGAAAATCACTCCTAAATTTGACCTTAGCATTTTAAGATCTAGTAAGATAATAATTATAATTTCTCATGCCTTTACCATTTCTATGCATAAACACTTAAAATTGAAATTTATACACACACATACACACTAGTGCTCTATGTGAGTGCATTCTTAGAGTCTATATAACTACAGCAATGTAGTTTGAATTCTTGAGCTAACCTCCAAAATAATAATTAAAGATATATGCTACTGATTTAAATTTAAATTCTGTGTAAATTAATAGTTCTGACTGCTCATTGAATGGAGTAAATGTCATTTTAAGAGAAACATTAAAAACAATTTATATCTTTCTCAAAAATTTAAATTTTATTAGATAAAAAGGTGAAATAGGCAACAGATTTTTAAATGCAGTGGCTTTTAGTATGTGTTATCTCTTGTGGTAAATTATATGAATGGAAAGATAACCAATACATGATCTCTACATAAATGTTACAAAGAATAAACAAATTCAGTATTTAAATAAAATTAAATAACTGAAATATGTAAATAACAGTAAAATAATAGCCAAGGGTAAATTTTTTTATTTGGTAGTTAGGATTTATTCTTGTCCACTGCTGGGACTAGAACCCGGGGCTTGCTAGGAAAGTGGTCTACTGCTGAGCCACTTCTCCAGCCTGTCATTAGGTCTTTAAACATTTTAAGTGCAGTTAGATACCTCTTAGTCATAACTTCCCTCCTAGACAGTTTTATGTTGTACCTCTTTTCAAACCTTCCCTCTCTCAGCCCCACTGCCTTGCATCACTGAGAAAAGTGAAGCCATAAAAAGCAAACTTCCACAGATCCTCTTCACCCCCCAACATCATAACTTCCTTCCTACAGGTATCGGTAGCTTACTAACATAGTTCTCCAGGGTTGTCATAAATACATTTTAAGTGCTCCTTTTGTAACACTTTTTTCTACTTTTGCACTATATTTCATTCATTCTTACGTATGTGAGGACATTTTCTCACCAGTCCTCTTCTTTTTGTTGTAAGTCTACAACTTCTGCCTCTCTACTGGATTGTTTCCATCACTGTCAATTTCTCTCAATTTAAGAAAAATAAAAATATATTTTTCTGAGCACACTTCTCTTTACCTACTACTATCAGTGCCTTTCCTTACAGGTAAGGTCCTCATAAATGTCTGTTTCAAAAGAGTTTAATATATTAAGAATCTGCAATGCATTTTCATCCCTTTTTTCTTTACCCACTCCAATACTTAGTTTTCAGTGCATCACAAAACTTGTCTTGGCAAGATTACCAGTGACTTCTATAATGCCAAATCCAGTGGAATTGCCAGTTTTTACTTTCCTTGGTAACGTGTAACAGATGTTCTCTCTTG
This sequence comes from Chinchilla lanigera, assembly GCF_000276665.1. Taxonomy (NCBI): domain Eukaryota; kingdom Metazoa; phylum Chordata; class Mammalia; order Rodentia; family Chinchillidae; genus Chinchilla; species Chinchilla lanigera. The sequence goes on along the minus strand of NW_004955512.1, from coordinate 2,089,623 downwards.
ATACATTTTCTTTCATTTAAGTTGACCATCTTAGTTTTTCTTCCTGTCTCAAAATTCTCAGACTCATTCATTGGTTCCTTTTCAGCCTCTCAATTTCTCATGTTGGGTGCTCTACAGTTTTTAGACCTTGAATCTTGTCTATTTCATTTTTCATTACCGTACTATGTCCCAAATTTATTCAGATACATCTATCTTCAGCTAAACCTATTTTCTGAACTCTTACACTTGGATATCTAATTACCTATACAAAATCTGTCTGGGTATCTAGGAGATAAACATCGTATGCATTAACACCAAATTTCTTATTTCCCTCTCCTGCCAAAACCTATTTCCTCATTGGAATTACTTATGACCAACCCTTTCAAGTTTTTCAAGCGGAAGACTTTGGAATCATCTTTGAGTCCTCTCATTATTTCATACCCCACATCCATTTCATGTAGAAGTTCTGTGCTGACACTACCTTCAGAATACACATAGGATCTGGCTACTTTTTATTACTTCAGTGTTAACACCCTAGTCAGACCCATCACTGTTTCTCAACTGTCTTACTATGTTAACTCCCAACAAGTTGTCCTGCTTATAGGTTTGACTCCTTTTGCTGTTCCTACGCCCATATTCGTAGTGTATTCTTAACAAAGTGTTAGGTCATATTGCTAATCTTAAACCATTTCAGCAGTTCCTCAGCTCACTTTAATAAAACTCAGAGTCTTTATAATGACCTACAAAGCTTTACATTAATTGGCAGCCCACTGACTGACTTCATCTTCAGCTCTTAATATATTCCTACCATGCCAGCCTCCTTGCTTATCTTCATACAGTAGAGATGTGCTGTTGCTTTAAGGCATTTGCTAAAAGCTGGTCACTTACCTAAAATGTTCTTATCCCATGTCTGCTACATAGCTCCCTCATACCCTTTAAGGTGGGTAAAATTTCATCTTCTCATTGAGGTCTCTGTTGACCACTTCATTTTAATACTACAACCTCTACCATTTCACCATATCCTGACTCTTTACCTTTCCTTCTTTCAAAAGAATTTTTACCTCCTATACATTAAAATTGACTAAATGTTTACTATTTACTGTCCCACTCCCCAGCTAAAATGAACAATAGCAGAAATGTTCTCTGCTGTTTCTCTTAATACCTAGAACAGTATCTGAATAGGAGTTGAATAAATTCATGTTTTTAAACTCAAGATGTGCTGGCTATTGTAAACTTCTATTGAACATTCTAATTTATGTAATAAACCACTTAAAATGAAATTATTATATATTAACACAATGATTTTTGCTTTCATGTACAAGTTCTGATGTAGTTTGGGAAACAAAGCACAAGAAGAAAGCAAGGTGGAAGCCAATGAGTGTAAAGCACACTGAGAAGTTGGAAAAAGAATTTAAGGAATACACTGAATCTTCACCTTTAGAAGATAAGATTATTGAGTTGGACACCAGCATTTCGGTAAATTTTTAAAGTAGTGATGTGAAAGTTTAATTTTTATCTGTTATAGTTTGAATCACTAGTGAAGTTTAGGGAAAATCAGGCTTCCTTACAAAACAAGTTGAACATGGTTAATTTTTTTTTTGTCTTTTTGAGACATTGTTTTAGTATGCAGTTCCAGCTGGGTTTGAACTCGCTTTGTAGTCCAGACTAGTCTCAAACTTGCAGCAGTCCTCCTCCCTTAGCTCCCAAGTGCTGGGATTACAGGCATGTGCCACCATGCTTAGTGAACCTGCTAAATCTTAATTTACATACTTAACGTATAATATTCCTTTATAGATGTGGTCATAAATCATACTTTGTCTTAAGTTACTAAATGTTGATAATTCTTTCAGTTAATGAGAAAAGTTTGTTTTAATTTATTTTAAAAATTAGCTTTTTTTATTACTTTCCTTTCTTTTTCCCTGTCTCATATTCTCCATCCTGGGGAACAAGCTCAGGACCTTGCACATACTAAGCAGGTGCTCTAAGGCTGTACTATACCTCCAGCACTTGCTTTATTTTTTATTGTACTACATTTTAGTAAATAAATATAAAAGGTGATACAGTTAACCTTTCAGGATTATGTGAATATTTTATGGATTTGGAATGTAAAGATATGAGATTTGAATCTAAATGAAATAAGATATGTATCCTACTGTCTTAATTAGCATTATTTTAAACATCTTTTGGTATAAATTTCTAATTGTAATCAATTATGGAAAAGAGATACCCCATGTTGGCTTTTGCGGCGGGGGGGGCATGTTTTTCAGGTTCGCTTAACACCTAGCGGGAATAGCATGAAAATTCTGCAACCACATGTAATACCTCTCCGAAGAAATTATCTTCCAGCATTAAAAGTTGAATATAGCACGTCTGCACATCAGTCATCATTCCGAATTCAGATTTACAGAATACAGGTATGCCTTTCTGAGAAATAGAAGCAAAACACAACAGAGAAGCAGATAATAGTCCCAGGATCTGTTTCTTTCTAATATAAAGTCTAAAGAAAAAGCACGGTGAAAGCCCAGAAGGTAAAGTACACTGAGAAGCTGGAGAATGAACTTAAGGAACACACTGACTGTGCACTTCCTACTTCAGTTGCAGTGGTAGACTAGACTTTTGATTCCCTGTACTTCTTAAATCTTATAGTTCTAGTCAAGTTGTGTAATTGATGTACTATATGCCAACCTGTTTTTTATTTTCTTAGATCCAAAACCAGATTCATGGTGCTATTTTTCCATTCGTGTTTTATCCTATTAGACCTCCAAAGTCTGTCACCATGGACTCAGGTTTGTTTTTATTTTTAGATTATTACAGAAACAATTGTCTTAGCTACTTGGCTTATTTTACTATAAAAATATGAAAAGAAACCTTTCTCAAGTTTAGTTCAGTAGGATCACTAGAAAACGAAGCTGCTTGAAAAAGGACCAACAAATACCAGCTAACTTCAACAAATCTTTAAATGAATACTGAAAAAAAAAAGAATATATATATAAATAAATATATATATAAAATTGGGCATGGTGGTGCATGCCTGTAAATCCCAGCAGGAGGCTGAAGCAGGAGGAT
>NW_004955512.1:2009532-2086478 GCF_000276665.1 Chinchilla lanigera | reverse complement strand
ACATGCATATATTTACACATAGAAATATTGACATTTAGACATATTAATTTAAAAACCAGATTACTAATCTGTAAATCTGATGTGACTGTTAAGACCTTTAAATACACCATGAGGAAGTTTAAATTCAGTCTTTTCTAAACAAGCGAAACTGTCCTGTGTTCTCCAGATGACAGTAACTTGGCAGCTATTCTTCTCCTTCACCTTTTTTCTTTCTTGTGTCTCTCTCTCTCTTGTCTGCTTTCTCTTGACTCTCTACAGCCCTACATTACTTTGTTTCACCTTGGCTTCCTATCCTAGAGCCCATACTGTGGATGCTAAACTGTTAGAGGCACTCCACATAGGCTGCTTGGAAGCTTTTAATGGCTGTGTAGATGTCAGCCCCTCTTTCTGCAGGTGTGCCATAAGGGCCGAGAATCTGTTCCACACTTTCCTTGATGATTCTAATGCAGACTTCTAGTTCAAAATCAGTGACTTTTAGAAGTTACTTTAAAAGACGGTCCTAGAGTCTGAAATTTGGGTTGTAACGAGCCTTGCAAAATATCAGAAGTTTTAATTAACATGATTTAGTGATTTCATTTCTTTTTGTTTAATGTATATTAAATTGGAAGAATGTGCTTAATTTTGGCTTAAAGCACCATAAGAGTAATCATATGTATAAACTTTATAGCACCAAAGCCCTTTACAGATGTCAGTATTGTCATGAGATCTGCAGGACATTCCCAGATATCACGTATTAAGTAAGTGTTTTCATACATTTCTTACATGTTTATTTTATGTTTTGGTTGAAATATATGAATTATTTGTACTCTATAAATTACAAATAAAGCAAAATTTTAACCATAATGTATTAAATTATAAAAGCAAAAGAGAAATCTGTACTGAAGTACACCTAGATGTTAAAAATAGTTATTTCTAAATCTTGTGAATTATTTTATGCATTTGTTTCTGTGTTTAAAATGCCTGTAATGACCATATATAGTTTTAGAAACAAGGATAAAAATATTATTTTTGTATTCACTCAATACTTACTTCAGTAAATAGAATGTGAACAGAAAAGTCTGTCTCTTGCACCTGACCACTGAGATGAACTGTTACATTTCCTTGCTTTTGAAAATACAGTTTTACTGTGTATGTATACCTCAGTGTTTTATAGCTTTAATTTTTTTCTGATTTTCTAAAAATTGTTTCAAACTTTAAACAAACCTTCAGGGACTTGCTTTTTTAATTAAAATTTGTACTAAAAATGTATTGATTTTTGTTGTGTGTAGCTATGATGTATTCATTACCACTGATGTATAATGTTCTGCTGTATTACTGTGTACCATGGCCTAGCCATTTTTCCATGGCCGTTTTTCTGTGTTGTGGTTGTTTGTAAACAGTGTTGTCATGATGTATTTTTATTCATCTAAGAATCCTAAGTTTCAGAGTTATAATGTAGGGCTGGGGATTTAGCTCAGCGGCAAAGCGCCTGCCTGGCAAGCGCAAGGTCGTGAGTTCGGTTCCCGGTACCAGAGAAAAACCAAAAAAAAAAAAAAACAAAACAGAGTTATAATGTATATCAAATACTTTCTTCTCATCTGATTTTCTTAGTACAGTTAATGATATTTTACTATTTTCTATTTTGTAACATAGGTATTTCAAAGTATTGATTCAAGAAATGGATCTCAGGTTAGATCTTGGATTTGTCTATGCTTTAGCAGACCTTATGACAGAAAATGAAGTGACTGAGAAAACAGAGGTAAGACTTAGAATGGTAGCATTTGATGGGAAGCAGGAAACAGAAGCACTGCAGAAAAACAACATTAAAAATGTTTAAATATTAAAATGGTTTTGTTTCACTTTAAAAATATAAATTTCAAGTCTTTTTTTCTGTTGTGGTAAGTAAATGTGTAGAAATGATATTTTTTTAGAGGATAGAAAATGGAAGTAAGCCCTTGCTTATTAGCAAATAGGAAGAAAAGTTGGAGATCAGATAGAACTGAAGAAAAAAGGTAATCATTTGTGTTTGCATCACTTTTTTTATTTCCTGGGTTACTTTTCCTTTAATTTGAAATTTTGGAGTATGACCAAGATATTTGATGAGTAATGAGATAAGGCAAATTAGAAGGTAGTATCTTTTTGATAACTGTTTGAAAGACCAACATCATAGTGATATAGTGGATCAGATATAGCCTTTTTGTTTCCTGACTCATAGAAACAATTCTTAATGTAGAGACAACCTTCATAGATAAAAACAAAGAAAATGTATATTCCACCTTTTAATAACATAGCTTTTTTTTTTTTTGAGACAGGGTCTCACTATGTAGTCCAAGCTGGCCTTGAACCCACTCTGTGGCCCAGGCTGGCCTCAGACTTGTGATCCTCTTGCCTCAGCTCCTGAGTGCTGGCATTACAGGCGTGCACTGCCACACCCAGCATAATATAGCTTATTAACATTTAGGTTATATACCATACACTTCACCCATTGGAAATGTTTAATTCAGTAGTATATAATTCAGTAGTATATACTGAATTCACAAAGTTGTACAGTCATCACCACTATCTAATTCTAGAACATTTTCATCACCTCCAAAAGGAGCACCTTGGTTGCTTCTACGTAAACATTAAAATACTTTCTGGCTCTATAGGTTTTTCTCAGTTAAAACATTTGACATATGAAATAGTTTTTTTTTTGTTTTGTTTTTTGGTTTTTTTTGAGACAGGGTCTCGCTATGCTGTTCAGGCTGGCCTTGAGCTTACTTTGTAGCCCAGGCTGGTCTCTAACTTCCAACAATCGTCCAACCTCAGCCTCCCGAGTGCTGCGATAATAAGCATGCTCCACCACGACGGGCTGTTTGTATTTATTTATTTATTTATTTATTTTGCAGTAGTGTATTGTATGGTCTTTGGTGAAGGGTCTTTCACTTAGCGTAGCATTTTTAAAGTTCATGTATCTTGTGGCAGGTAACAGTACATCATTCCTCTTTTTGTGAAGTAATATTCCATTAAATGGATAACTCATTTTGCCTGTCCCGTTAGTTAATAGAAATTTGGATTGTTCCTATATTTTGACTGTTATGGATTATATTATGAGTATTTGTGTAATTTTTATTTCTTTTGGATGCATACCTATGGGTGGAATTGCTAGACCACCAGGAAATTATTCACAAACTGTTTTGTGTTGTTTTTTGAAACAGTGTCTGCCTGTAAAGGCCAGGCTGGTCTTGAAGTCATTGTGCAGCCCCGGCTGACCTTTATCTAATAATTGTTTTATCTGAGGTTTTGATTCTAGCCATACTAGTGGATGTGGTAGTGCCTCTCATTATGTTTTTGATTTACAATTACCTCAAGATGTTGAGCGTCTTTCGGTGTGGTTTTTCTTTCACAGAGAAATGTGCATTTGGATCCTTTGCCTATTACTGAATGGATTATTTATTTTCTTATTTTGGAATAATAAAAGTTATTCATATCTTCTAGCTGTAGGTCCCTTTTCAAATAAGTGATTTTCACATTTTTTTTTCCTGTTTTGTGTGTCGTACATTCACTTTCTTCACATAGTCTTTTGCAGCACAAAAGTATTTGTTAATACATTCCAAATTATTTTCTCTTTTATCAGTCATACTTTTGGTTCATTTCTAAGAATCCTTTTCCAAATCCAAGGTAATGACTGAACCTTACATTCTAAAACTTTTAAAGTTTTAGCTGCTGCAGTTAGATCTTTGATCCAGTTGAGTTTGTTTTTTGCATGTGGTGTGAGGTGAGGATCCAGATTACTCTTTTTTTCCTTTTTTTTTTGTTTTTGTTTTGTTTTGTTTTGTTTTCTGGTACCGGGAATCGAACTCACGACCTTGTGCTTGCTAGGCAGGCACTGTGCCACTGAGCTAAATTCCCAGCCCCCCAGATTACTCTTGTTCAAGCAACTCTCTTATTTCCCAGTACCATTTCTTTCTTTTCTTCAATTGGTGCATATTAGCGAAAAGAATGACGTTTGTTTTGGTGAATTGGTATATGTGAATAACATATTTTAATTATTTTCATTTCTCTTTACTCTTCCTTTTTTCCTGCCTCTCCTTAATCTCCTTTCCCATTTTTAAAATTCTTCCCTCTAGTTTCCTGTCCTCTCTGTTTATTTTTTAGATTGCCTTTTTTTTTTGAGACAGGGTTTTACTATGCAGTTCAGGCTGGACTTGAACTCACTTTGTATCCGTGACTGATCTCAAACTCACAGCAGTGCTCCTGCCTCAGCCTCCCAAGTGCTGGAATTACAGGCATCTGTTACCACACGCAGCATAGATTGCTCTTATTAGAGAAAATAGTTAGATAAATATGATACTTATCTTTCTGTGACTAGGGTATTTTGCTTACTATGGTAGTCTCTAGAACTGTCCGTTTTCCTGCAAGGTACATGATTTCATTCTTCATGGCTAATAATTCATTGTATGTATATACTACATTTTCTTTATCTGTTCATCTCTTGATGGGCATCTAGGCTGTTTCTGCAGTTTAAGCATTATGAATTGCTCTATGAGAAACATGGGTATGCGTTTATTACTGTAGACATAGGTTGTCTTTAAATCTTTCATAAATACACCAAGCAGTATTGTCACTGGATCAAATAGTGCTTCTATTTTTAGGTTTGTGAGGACTCTTCATTCTGATTTCCATAGTGTGTACTACTTTACATTTCCACTAACAGTGTATGAGGGTTGCTTTTCCCCCTCACATCCTCCTCATCATTTGCTACTCCTTGTATTCTTGATGATAGTGGAATCTCAGTGTAGTTTTGATTTGTAATTCCATAATACTTAAAGATGTGTAACATTTTTTCATAGACCATTTTAATGACGACTTTTGAAAAGTCCCTCTTTAGTTCATTTGCCCATTTATTGATTGGACTATTTAGGATTTTTGTTGTTGTTTTTATATATTATAGATATTAATACTCCATCAGAAGACTAGCTAGCAGAGATTTTTTCCCCCACTCTGTAGTTGTCTCTTTACTCTATTGAGTGTTTGCTTTGCTATGGAAAAGTTTTTCCATTTGATGATTCTTGATATTATTTCCTGAGCAGTTGGTATCCTATTCAGGAAGTATTTCCATGTGCCTATGATTTCAAGTGTTTCCCTGTGTTTTCTTCCAGTAGTTCCAATGCTTTCAGGCTCATATCTAGTCTTTGATGTGTTTGAATTTAGTAGAGGTTGAGAGGTAGGAATCTAACTTCAATGTTTTGCTTGTGAATATCCAGGTTTCCCATGACCATTTGTTAAAATGATTGTCTTTTCTCCAGGAAATGTTTTCCATCCACAAGTATCAGATTGCTATAGGCGCATGGGCTCGTGTCTGTGTCTTGTATTATATTCCAGTGGTGTACACATCTCTTTTTGTGGCAGTTAAGCTTAATTGTGTCAATTTGGTGGGCTTGGGAGCTGTCCAAGGGATTAATAAAGCATATTTCTGGATGGGTCTGGAGGCATGCCTTAGCTATTACATCTAATCCATGGCCCCTTCCTCTCTGATACTTTCCCTACTGTTTCCTGGCCACCATTAGCGAGTACCTTTGTTCAGCCATCCCCTTCCACCATGGTGTGTCTGCCTTGGAGCTGAAGGATGGATTTCCTGAAACCATGAATCACATTAAATATCTTTTTCCTTTAAGTTTTGGATGTCAGGTATTTTCTCCCAGAACAGCAAAGCTGGCTAATATAGAAAATTGGTATCAATTGTAGTTGTAATTGAAATGAAAAATGATATTGTTGCTGTGACTGTACCTGACCTTGTGGTTTAGAACCTTTGAGATTGGCTTGTGGAAGGAGTTTAGAAAAGTTTGGAGAAGGAGGCTAGTGAAGCCTTAGAATGCTGTAATAAGAGCTTGGTGGGCAGTTCTTTTTGCAAGAATCTTACTGAGGACTTGTACATCTATATTTATCAAGGATATTGGTTTTACTTTTTGTTGTTTTTGAGTCCTTATCCAGTTGTGGTGTTGGGGAAATGCTAACTTTGTAGAATGAATTTGGAGGCATTCCTTACATTTCTAAATTCTATTTAAAAAAGAAGTTTGGAGAACATTTCTGTTCATTGCTCTTTAAAGTTCTGGTAAAATTCAGCAGTAAAATTACTGGGTACTAGGCTTTCCTTAGTTGGGGGAGCTTTTATTACTGCTTCAACCTCATAGTTACTGATCTATTTAAAGTTTTTAATATCCTTTTTGTTCAGTATTGGTAGGTCTTTTATGTCTAGGAATTTATCCATTCTCTAATTTATTGGATTTTTTGTTGTACCAGGAATCAAACTCAGGACCTTGCACTTGCTGCAGGCACTTGTGCTGCTGAGCTGTATCCCTAGCCTCTCTAATTTATTGGAATATAATTTTACAATATGATTTCTAATAATCCTCTGGATTTAAGTGGTATCTGTAATTTCACCCTTTTCATTTTAATTTTATTAATTTGGGTCTTCTCTCTTGGTACGTTTGAAGGTTTATCAATCTTCTCTCTTCAAAGAACCAATGATTCAATTTGGTGTTCCCATATGTTTTTTATTTTTTATTTTTTGCGTATATTCTATTAGTCTCTATTACATTAACTTCTACTCATCTTTATTATTTCCTTCCTTCTGCTTGACTGATGGGGTTTTTTTTGTTTTTTAGTCTTTTTGAGACAAGGTTTTGCTATGCAGTTCAGGATGCCCTGAACTTACTTTGTAGTCCAGGCTGGTCTCGAACTTGCAACAATCCTCTTGCCTCAGCCTCCTGAGTGCTGGAATTAGAGGCGTGAGCCATCACGCATGGCTTGTTGATTGAGGTTTTATTTGTTCTTCTTTATTTAGGACCTTGAGATATATGGTGTCATTTTATTATTTATTTAGAATCGCTTTTTCTAATGTAGGCATTCATAGCTATAAACTTATAGAACTGTTTTCATTGTGTCCCACAGAGTCTGATGTGTTCTTTCCATTATCATTTGATTCTAGTAGCTTTTTAATTTTTTTTCTTGATTTGTATAACAAGCCACTGATCACTCCAATGTGTGTGCCTGTTTAATCTTTACATGTTTGTGTAGTTTCTTTTGCTGTTGATGTTTAAATTGTGATCTGATAGGATGAATGACATTGTTTCAGTTTTATTGTTTGTATTAAGACTTGCTTTATGGGCTAAAATGTGGTCTGTTTTGGAGAAAGTTCCATTGGTAGTTTAAAAGAAGGTATGTTTTATTATTGAGTGGAACATCCTATTAGCTGTCTATTAAGTCTGTTGGATCTATGGTGTAGTTTAACTGTGATCTTTTTCCTTTGTTGGTTTTGGTTTTGTTTTTGTTTCAGTTTGCCCAACATATCTGAGACTGGGCTTTGAAGTCATCCACTATGATTGTATTATGGTCTGTCTGATCCCTTTATGTCAAGTTATTTTATGAAATTGAGTGTAATGATGTTCAGAGCTTAAATATTTATAAATGTTATTTCTTTTTAGTTAATTGTTTTCTTTATTAATAGTGGCCTTCTTTGCTTCTTCTGACAATTTTAGCTTAAAGTCTACTTTGTCTGATACAAGTATAGGTACTCCTCCTTGGATTATCAGTTTTCCATTCTTTGATTTTTAGCCTGTATGTCTTTGAAGGTGATGTGTGTTTCTTGCAGGCAATATAGATGACTCTTGTTGTTTTTTTTTTTTTTTGAGCCAGTCTCCCAGTCTCTTCTAATGGATGAATTAATACTGTTTATATTAAGTGCTATTATTGAAAGGTACATACTAATTCCTGCCATATTGCTGTCTTTCTAGAATTTGGTTCATTCCTGATTCACATTTATTTATCTTCCCTCCCAATGAGATATATTCATTTTCTTGGTCTCATGATTGTCATTTTCCTCTCTGTTTAGGATTCCCTTAAGTACTTTATGTAATGCTGGCTTAGTGGCTTCTCAGCTTCGTATAGAAGGCCTTTATTTCTCCTTTGATTTAGAGAATAACCTTGCAGTATGGAATAATAATTGTTTGAGGGCTTAACAATACAACATTGAAAGTCCTCCTACGCTTTAGAATTTCTGAGAACTCTTATGTTATTTTAGTAGAGTTGCCCTTAGAAGTGATTGGACATTCTAATAGCTTTTTTGTAATGTAATGAAGTTTTATTAAAAGTAGGAAAAGAAACAGCAATTTGGGCCAACTAAACAGGCTCTGCAGAGTGAGTTTGGACCTCATAAAAGTAGGAAAAGCAGTGCACTGTGCAGCCTTAGGGCAGGCCACCCTGCAAGAGCAGACACAGTGACCTCTGACAGCATTTAATATTCCTTCTTTGTTATGAATTTTTAGTAGTTTGACCATGCTGTTGTGGAGAGGTTCTTTTCTGGTCATGTCTTTTTGGGTTCTAAGTGCCTCCGGTATAGTTTTGGGCATTGATACTCTGTTTTACAACCTTAGTGAATTTGTTGGCTCTAATTATTGTTGTTTATATTCATTAGGGGACATATATATATTCATGTCATCTTAGAAGAGAGGTAAATTGACTTCTTCCTTTCTGATATGAATGCTTTTCATTTCTTTTTCTTCCCTAATTGTACTGTTACAAACTAGTGAAATATTGAATAAAAATGAGAGCAGAATACTTGTGTTGTTTCTGCTGTTACAAGAAAAGCTTTCAGTCTTTCACCCTTAAATATGATGTTGTCTGTGAGTTTTTCTTAGATGTTGACTGTATATATAATACATATGTTAATAAGGTATTATTGTGAGATATACGTATATAGCTAGGTTTGGGTGTTTTAGTATTTTGGTGAGGGTTTTTGTGTTGATATTCACAAGAGACTACTTTGTGATTTTCTTGTGACATTCTTTTGGAGTCAGAGTAAGAATGACTTTATAAAAGGAGTTGAGAAATATTCAAGGTTATAAAGAATTAATTTCTTTGAATGTGTGGAAAAAATGCAGTGAAGCACTCTGGGTCCTGGTATCCTTTCTGGGTAGTTTTTTTGTTTGTTTTTGTTTTTTGATTACTGATTTAATCTCTGACAAGTTTACTTGTAGGACTCGGTGGTCTCTTGGTGGTCCCTGGGAGAAAATGGCGAGAGGCTTTAGGAAATAAAGACAAGAGGCAATAGCTGGGTTCAGGCGCAGTTACCTCTTACCTGATGGGCAAAAGGAGTGAACTACAACACTAGGGGCATTTATTTATGCGCTTGCAAAGTTAGTATCACAAGAGGTGATGTTGCATAGCAGCTAAGGACTGTAATTGTCCAGGCAGGATGTTTTTCTCAAGACTGAGGTAGCTTGACAGCTTGAGGCACTCACACATATGACCAATTTCCAGCTCCAGCAGCTCCAACGTTTACTAGTTTGTGTGCTTCTGCTTTTGTCTATTTCATTTTAATTGATTGACATAAATTTAATGATAGTATTTATCTACAATCTATTTTATCTCTGGTAAGTAGTAAAGTCCACAAGTCCACACTATGATCATTTCAGACAACCAGTTTTTTGTTTTATTGATTGTATTTTCATTAGTTTTACTACTATCTATTGCTTTCATTTCTGGTTCATTAATTATTTCCTTCTTTTTGCCTACTTTAGTTTATTCTTTTTTAATTTTGTAAGATGAGAAGAGATTTAGTGGTTTGAATTTCCTTTTGTTTTTTAGTTTGGGCATTTTTAGTATGTAAATTTTCCTCTAAGTACTGTTAGCTGTGTTCCAAAAGTTTTGGTATGTTGTGTTTTCATTTTCATTCATCTTTAGTATTTTCACTTCCCATCCATTTTCTTCTTTTGCTTCATTTTTTTTTTGACAAAATATTATTCATTTTCCCTTTTGACTTTATCTATGGACACTTGCTTATTTATTATTGTGCCTATTTTCCTTTTAGGAGTGTTATTTAGTTTTTATATATTTATAAGTTTCCTAATTTTTTTCTATTATTGGTTTCTAATTTCATTCCATTATGGAATGATTATATTATTTCTGTCTTTTAAAGTATACTGTGGTATGTTCTATGGCCTAGAATGTGGTGTCTCTTAGAGAATGTACATGTGCTTTTGGGAAGAGTGCATCTTTTGTTGTTGACTTGAGAGTTAAGCTAGGGCTAATTTCTATTATTCATGTCTTCTCTTTCCTTAATGCTCTCCTGCCTAGTAGTTCTACCCATTGTTGAAAGTAGATTATTAAAGTCTCCAGCTAGTATTGTTGGATTAGTTTATTCCTTCATTTCTGTCTGTATTGTATTGCTCTTTTATTGCTTTATTGGGAGCATATATATTCATAATTGTTATATATTCTAGATAAATTAACCTTATCTCTATAAAGTGTTCCTCTTGTTGCTAGTAACACATTTGAAGTATATTTTATCAGGTTTTATATAGTTACTTTACCTTTCTTGTGGTTCCTGTTTGATGTTTTATTTCACATCTTTTTACAGTTAGTCTGTATTTTTTGTTGTTGTTTTTTTTTTTTTTTTGGTTTTTCTCCGGTACCGGGAACCGAACTCACGACCTTGCGCTTGCCAGGCAGGCGCTTTTGCCGCTGAGCTAAATCCCCAGCCCCCAGTTAGTCTGTATTAATAATTTAAAATATATTTTCTCTAAGCATCGTATGGGTGAATCTTGTTTTTAATACCTGTTTGATCATCTATGCCTCTTGATTGAATTACTTAATTCATTCATATTTTCTGTTACTGATATAGTTCAATTTATGTGTATCATTTTAAATTTGTTTTCATGTCTCATACCTTTTGTACTCCTTTATTCTTCCTTTAGTACTTTCTTTGCAGTAAGTGAACATTTTCTTGGGTGTCTTAGTTTTCTCACCACTGAGACAAAATTCCCAATGCCCAAAGTTAAAGGAGAAAAGACTTATTCCAGCTCCATAGTTGGGTGGCTCCAAGGGAGGGTAGCATGGCATAGGAGAACTAGTCCATTGCAGGGCAGTCAATAAATCAGCAGCAGAAGTACCAGCAGCAAGCCTCCCTTACCCTTTTATCCCATACAGTCTTCAAGCCTCCTGGGTGGTACCACCCACATCCAGGGAGGTACCATTCCCATTACCCACATCCAGATTAATCCACCAATTAGTGGGTTAATCCAATACCACTCTCTTAATTCTGGTATACCCTTAATCCACATTCACAGACCCTACATCCAGTCATCTCTGGAAAATCCCCATCTATGACCACATGAGGATTTGGGGGACATATAGTTACAAGCTATAGTATTGGGGAAACACTTAAAATTTCTTTAGTGATGTCTCTACTATATTTCTTTAAGTTTTTCAAAGCTTTTTTAGTGATTGATTGCTCCAGGTTTCAAAGCAGCTACTTTCTGATTTACAAAAGTTTAGTGCTAGTGAGATACAGAAATGTAACTCCTATATTACTTTTTTCCATTTCCCCCCTTTTTAGTGGTATCATTCTTATACATACTGCATTTGTTATGTTACAAACCCAACAATAAATTTTTTTGGTAGTTTTTTGTTTGTTTGTTTGTTTGTTTGTTTTTACTATTTTCTTATTTGGTATCAGGAATCAAATTTGGCCTCACACTTGCCAGGCAGGCACTGTACTGCTGAGCTACATCCCCAGCCCCAACAATAAATTTTTGTGACTATTGCTTTACCATTTATTTATTTCCCTGCATACTATTTTTGCTTCCCACATACTATTATTATGTATATATATTTTCTATATATCATCAGCCTAACTGTACATTTAATGTCTATGTAATATATAATCTGTACTGGAGAATAATCCTGATGCCCTTGAAAAGAATGTTTATTCTGCTCTTGTTGGGTTCAGTGTTTTGTAGATGTCTCTGAGGTTTATTTCCGTTATATTTTTGTTTAACTATGGAGAAAAAGGAAAAATATACATTTATATAGTCTTGTATTATTACCTTTACTGGTGCATTTTGTTTTTTCATTTGCTTTTAAAGTTTGGAGTCATTTGCTTTCAGCCTAAAATTTTTATACTGTTACTTTTTTGTAAAGCAGATTTGCTAGGAGCAAATGCTAGATTTTATTTGTCTGGAATGTCTTTGTGTTATCTTCATTTTGAGATATAACTATGTTGTATGTCAGAAGGTTTTTTAGCACTTGGAATATGTTATCTATTGCCTTCTTCCCTTCTTGTTTCTGTGAGAAAATTAACATTAATCTTATTGGACTTGTATATAATGAATTGTTTTTCTCTTCACTGTGCTCCTAAGATTTTTCTCTAACTTTTACATTTTTACTAACATGATTGTGAATATTTGCATTTACTGTACTTGGAGTGAGTTCTTTAAACTTTCTGAAAATACAGGTTATATTTTCAATGAATTTGAGAGCTTCAGTCAATATTTGAAATATTCTTCAAGTACTTTTTCTGTTCCTTTCTTTTTTGCTTGTTTCTCCCCTCTTGTCTTTTTTAATTCATTTACAGTTGTCACGTTTCTCAAAGATTCTGTTCATTTTTCTTCACTCCTTTTTCTCTGTTTTTTTTAATTGTATAATCTCTATAAATGTATCCTCAAATTCTTGGATCATTTCTCAACACATAGAAGCAATTTAGGTCTGTGAGTATTTGGAAAAACACATTAACAATTATCAAGAATGAAAATAAATACTAATTACTTCATGCAGTACTGTTTCTAGTGGGGGATAAAGGATTTTTATCCTTTTAAAAATTATATTACTAGCCTCCCTAGGCTGCAGTAAGGCAGGTAACAAAATGCTGCGAATGGTTATGCGATCGTGTTTAAAGGAAAAAATACGCCCAAAAGTCTGTTTATCAAATGGCTTAATGGCCCTGTCTGGTTACGTTTCTCTGACTGCTGAGACAAAATACCTGATACCCAGAATTAAGGAACGTTAGATTTATTGAGCTCATGGTTTATGGAGGTTTCAGTCCATAATCATCTGGCTCCAAGGCAGGGTGGCATGCACAGGGGCAACAGTTCAAGGCAGCAGAAGACAGCAAAAGCAACAAGAGCAGAAGGGGGAAATAGCAAACCTCTTTTCCTCCCTTATATTGTAAGCAGGCCCCACCCCCACCCTCACCAGGGCAGGTGTAGCACTCATACCATCTCCATGCCCTCCTCTTACCTCATTCTCAGGATGAGGATGTGTACAAAGTTAGGACCCTGGTCCGCTGCTGAGTTGCTTAGTTAAACTTCTAAACCTCTCAAGTTAACACAGTGTATCAACCTACACAGGCCACCCCTTGTCAACTTGACAACCAGACACATTTCTTTAAGCCAGTTTCCAGATACAGACACATGGCAATTCTCATCATTTCACAACTTGAACATTATAACACAGGTTTAACAATTCTTAAGAACCAATATTAGGTCTATCAATATTATATCAATTAGAACTATAACATTCAGTCCATACTCGGCTGGCTCCAAGGCAGTGTGGCATAGCACAGGGGAGCAGTTCAAGGCAGCAGAAGACAGCAATGCAACAAGAGCAATAAACCTCTTCTCCTCCCTTATAGTATAAGCAGGCTACCTCCACACCCTGCCCTTACCCCACCTGGCAGGTGTAGCACTCACACCATCTCTGTGCTCTCCTCTTGCCCAGGATGAGGATGTTCACAAAGTAAGGACCTTGGCTCTGTGATGAGTGGCTTGGTTAAACTGCTAAACTTCTCGAGTTGACACCTTGTATCAACCATTACAGGCTTTTTGAAATAAGAGGCACAGTCACATGAAGAAAAGCTTGATGGCTTTTACTGATTTTAAGGGAACGGTAGAATACATAGTTACCAGTTTGTGATTGGCAGGCAGAACTTTCCTAACAATAAATATGTTAGTTTAACTTCTGATGCAGTAACTTCCAATCATGGACAATATTCATTCTGAATATTATAGAGGAGTTTTTTGCAAGGTGTGATCTATTGGCTTAAATATTTCGTGCAGACATGTCCTTTCAGTTTTTAATAGTTTATGTTCTTTTTGTAGGTTGAGCTTTTCCATAAAGATATAGAAGCTTTTGAAGAAGAATATGAAACAGTTTCGCTGGTAGATCAATCACAAGTCAGCCTCTATGAATATTTTCATATATCTCCTATCAAGGTATAGGAAAAATAAGTCATTCTTATCTCTGATAATCTAGGTAGTAGTAAATTAATTTGATCTCATCAGTGGGATGCAGCAATTCAGTTATGTTCTTAATAGGGTAGAAATCTTGAAGCTTTAAAATTACATATATAAGTAAGTAATGAATGATACTTGAAAAACTTATTAAATAAATCCCCACTATGTAGAAATGAATAATCACTTATAACATGTGTTTCTATATTAATATCTTTACCTAACATTATTTTACCTTAATTTTCTGTTAAAGCTATTTTGGTGACAAGTTTTAAAATGTTATGTATCATGTGTACTAGTTTTAATTTGTAAAGTATATTTGATTTAAGAATTAGACATTGAATAAAGTTAAATCTTTTTAAGACACAATTTCTGTAAGATACTGATATAATACCTGAAGGAAATTATTGCATAATCATATATATGGGATAAGTGTGCAGTATGGCACAAAAGTGCTTTTTAACAGTCTTCATACCAACTTAATTCTAACATCAAATGTACTCTTCTGGGAATGTTTATTTTCAGCAGCGTAACCTACTACGCTGCTATTATTATTATGAATATATAAAAGTGAATATTAAGTTTATCAAAAAATAAAATTGAACTAAATCATGTTGCTAATTTTACAATTTAAGTAAAGCTATGTTGGATTTAAACTTGTTTTTAACTTTCTACTTACTAACTTTAACATAATCCAGTTAACTTTGAAATTTTTATGGTGTGAACTTAAAATGATAACTTTTTTTGAAAAGTTAAAATTGTCAGTGTGAAAAAAGTACTTTAAAATATTTATCCCTTTATCTCTTTAGTTACATCTGAGTGTTTCACTGAGTTCGGGTGGAGAAGAAGCTAAAGATTCTGAACAACGTGGAGGACTGATTCCATTTCATTCTTTAAATCTTTTGCTGAAGAGTATTGGTGCCACTCTTACAGATGTACAAGATGTAGTTTTTAAGTATGTTTAATAGTCAAATCTGTAAACTGATGAACAATCCATTTATACTAACCTAAAATTTTAGTGCATAAGAAAGAGTGTAAAATATATTGCAGATCACACTAAAATTTGGCTTTTGCCTTTAAATGGAATACAGTCAAGCATTTTATCTGCCTAAACTACAGAATAATTATCAAATAATTTCCTTAAGAAGAAAAGGTATAGGCTCTGCAGTTTTATACACTTTTAGGAAACCTGGCCTAGGGAAGTATTCGAAAGATGTGAAGGCCTAACAATAATAGTGCTTGAAAGATGTGAGTTTTAAGCCATAAGATCAAAACTTTTCAAAGACGGTATGACTGGAACAAATTAAATGCATTGATGAGGAAAATTAAAGATATCAGTTTAAACATCTTATAGTCAAAAATTTATATTTGAATGAGTCATAATGGAAGCTAAAGAGATACCTGATCCAGAGACTCAATGAGTCTAAATGGAGACTTTTGAAAAGTATGATCTTTTTGGATAGACTTTCTCCCAGGTTATTGAAAACAGTAGTGAAAATTAGTAATAAAATACGAAGGAATTCTGAACCTAGACAAAGTTACGTAATAGTCAAAAGAATATAGATTTGATGTCAGTAGAGTAGGATGAGATTTCTAATCTTATTGCCCTTATATTCAGCAGTAAGAAGTGTAGAACTTACCAGTTATTGGGTATATTTATATGCTGTGAATGGGTTTATAAAAGTAAGCTGATTTGATTCCTCAGTTGTCAGCTCATAGGTAGGACCTGCAACAACTGAAGCTTAGCCTTTTTTTTTCTTTGTGTGTATGTATATGTTTCTGGGATTTGAGCCCCAGGCCTTTGCAGTGAAGTACATCTCAAATCATTTTTTCATTTTTGGTGCAGGGCAGGGGCAGCATCTTGCTAATAAATTGCCCAGGCTAGACTCAAACTTTGATCTGTTTGCCTCAGCCTACCAGAGTACTTGAATTACAGGCATGAATCACTATGCCTGTCTTAACCTTGGCCATTCTTAAGCAATCTTTTCTTTTTACTTTAATGTGTTGAATATTTTTTATATGAGCCATAGAATTGAGAAATAGTTCAAGTGGTCCATGAATGGGTTGTGGGGTTCTATGAAAGTTCTTAGGTTCTTAAGTCCTTAAGTTCTATGAAAATGGTGGATATTGATGACATTTCAAAATATCAGGTGCATGAATTTTATTAGACTTAGGAGCTTGACTAGAATGTGCAAAGATATACACAGAAAATTGTACTAGAAGGAAAGAATTTGAGAAAAACTTAAAAGTAAATCATTCTTTAGTAATCTCTTGCTGGTTTCACGATCTCTACACACACATATTTTTTTTTTCAGGCTTGCCTTTTTTGAACTCAACTATCAGTTTCATACAACTTCTCAACTACAATCTGAAGTAATAAAACACTATTCAAAACAGGTTTGTCTGAGATTATGTTATAAAGGGACAGAATTACATAGAGAAGTGAATCTTTATGTGTCTGCTCATACATGTACATACAGATTTTTCACAGAGGTATTCATTTTCAAAATTTTATTTTTTTGTTTGTTTTGTTTCTCTTCTGGTACCGGGAATCGAACTCAAGATGTTGCCCTTGCCAGGCAAGTGCTGTGCTGCTGAGCTAAATCCCCAGCCCCTCATTTTCAAAATTTTAAAACATGGCTTTTTCTCAGTTGTAGAAACAAACTTGTGTCCAACCCAAATTTCATTTTAGTTTGTCCTTATATTTTTAGCCCTTGTCAGAAGTTTTTTCTGGGTTAATATGGATTTGAAATAAATCTTTATTAACTAAATAATTCACATTTTTCTTTAAAAATGCATTCATTAATATTTTATGATACAGCTTACAGAACATATGAGTTAGTTGTGATCTGATGGACAGATCACTGAGCATGACTCCAAAAATGTGCACATTGATCCCACTTTTGCCATATACCTTCTGTGTGACCCTGAGCATCCTTTGACCCAGTCTATAAAACGGTGGTAGTAGTAACAACTGTCATAAGTAATTGTACAAATGAAAGCATTTTAGATATTTTTATATAAATACATCATAAGAATCTTTTACTATAATATCAGATTGCTCATTAAACTAAAAATGGTGATGAATAAGGTGATAATGGTTTGATACTGAAATTAATAGTAAGAGTGTTAACCTGAGAAAACTAGGTGTGTATACTAATCTTCTAAGAATAATAGGTAGAATTATCTGAATTGATTAATATTCATGTTTCATTTTTAGGCCATTAAGCAGATGTATGTACTCATTCTTGGCCTTGATGTTTTGGGAAATCCATTTGGCTTAATAAGGGAATTTTCAGAAGGTGTAGAGGCATTTTTTTATGAACCTTACCAGGTAAAGTAATTTCCTTGCATTATATATAAAATTAATACTATTGGTTACATAATGCATTTCTTTTGTTAACTTGACCTGTGGGTATAAATAAATTTTGGGAGACTTAGAGAATAATTTCAACAAACAGTAACATTTTGGGGCACTTTGGGAGGAAACTTGTACCTTTTTCTCAAAATTTAAACTTAACCCATTTATGCCAGAGATTGCAATTGTTAAATTTTTTTATCAAATTCATGTGTGTTGTCCAGAAAAATTCCAGGGACAAGAATTTGAAGAGAAAAATATTCATTATGTTTTGTTGTTATAGACATTCTGAAAATGGAACACTAGGCACAGAACGGTTAAGAATCTCTTAAGTTATACTGAATTTTACGTGTTATTTTGGAATATAAAAGTAGATACAATTCAGACTATAAGAGGAAGGAAGATCGCAATGTATGAGTCATGATTTGCACAGACATACGGAACTGTAAAAATGGTAGAAGCTTGTACTGTGCAAAGTTATCTTAGTAACCAGTGGGGAAAAACGTGTAATTATGAGACATCCTTTCACACTTTGTATCAGAACACTCAGTACTCTTATTTTCACTTTTAAAAAAAAAATTATAGTATTTATTTGTTGTATATAATGATTACATTCATCTTGGGGCATTGGTATATCTATGTATCTTAAGTTTTATGTTTTTCCTCCCTGCATCCCATTATTTGGTCTTCTTCCCATTTGCAAAAGATCTATGTCCTTGTTTCCTGTTACCTTTTATTTTGGTCTTTATACTTTGAGTTTCTCATATAAGAAATACCCATGATATTTAAGGTGTGTGTGACTTATTTCACTTAACATTATCATCTTACAATGCATCAGTTTTCCTACAAGTGACTCAGATTTATCCTTCTCTATTACAGAGTAGTACTGCATTTTATATAAGAACCTCTTTATTTTTTAAATGTATAGGGAAATTAAAAACAGGGAAAAACTAATATTTTGTGTGTTTTAATATAAAACATTAGAAACACTAAGAATTTTAAATCGTTTTATTTGTTTTACTAACAGAGTACTTGAAGTGCTTGCTTTCTTTTCATATAACTTACAGTACAGAGCAAACAAGTATCTTTTCTCTAAGTGTGAAGAAGATTCCATCATTTTATCTTCATACTTTCATTGTCATGAAATTATCCCTGAGAACTCTTTCTAATGTGAAGATTATTTTGCTGTCCTTACTTCCTCAGGACCATTTTTATTCTTTTCATCACTGCCACTTCTTTCACTTACATGAAGAAATTCACCTTTCAAAGTAAATGCAACTTTCTAAAAATTATTTGTCATCACTGTAGGGAGCCATCCAGGGTCCTGAAGAGTTTGTGGAAGGCATGGCACTAGGACTAAAGGCACTCGTCGGGGGAGCTGTTGGTAAGAAATACAATGCCAAGTTGGGTGGTGGTAGAAAGTAATGGCTTTTACTGCAGATACTATAATTTTACTTTTACTAAAGCTGGTTTTTACTAAAGATACTATAATTTGTGTTAGGTGGATTGGCTGGTGCTGCCTCAAAAATCACTGGTGCTATGGCTAAAGGTGTAGCAGCCATCACAATGGATGAAGATTACCAGCAGAAAAGAAGAGAAGCCATGAACAAGCAGCCAGCTGGTTTTAGAGAAGGGATCACCCGTGGAGGAAAAGGCTTGGTTTCTGTAAGAAATTTCAAAGTTGTAGACATTCTAGAGAACAGATTTTAAATCTACATTCTGACTGAAGAAATAGATATAGCTGTTACTCCTTAAATTATTATTTGGATGTTGTAAGAGCAGTAAGTATAAAACTTAACAGGGGTCTGCAAAAAACATTCTGTTTACATAGAACACTTAGGAAATATGCTAATATGATACGTAAAAAGAACTGTATTTTTTTGTTCTCAGCCAGAGTTGGTTCTTCTAAGCATCATATGAAAGTAATATAAATTTTCAATTGTGCTTTCCTTGCAGGGTTTTGTAAGTGGCATTACAGGAATTGTTACAAAACCAATCAAAGGCAAGTATAAGAGTTTATTTGGCTGATATATTTCACTAGTTGGTTCTTGGTCCAGTTGCTTAAGAAGTTATCATTTTTTATTTCTAGGGGCTCAGAAAGAAGGAGCAGCTGGTTTCTTTAAAGGTGTTGGGAAAGGTTTAGTTGGGGCAGTGGCCAGGCCAACTGGAGGCATCATAGACATGGCTAGCAGTACATTTCAGGGGATAAAAAGGTAAGTTATCTTTGGTGTGACATATGAGTAAAATAATTCAAGTATAGAAAATGAAATGTATCTGCTCTTTGCCTTTGAGCACTTAGCTATGAACACTGTAATTCGGCAGGCTGTATAGGACTTCCTCATTCATTTTCATTGTTAAAATTACTGCATTGTGTCCTGTCACATTTCCAGTTTGTCATTTATTCACAGTCCCTGCTTTCAGGGATGGACAGGTTGAACAACCTTTTTAGTGATCTTAATTGAAATATATTCATGTAATGCATTACATGTAACTTTATATATTCTGTTGTTGAATATTATATAGATATTTGTTAGCTCTAGGTAGTTTAGCATGTTGTTCAAATCTCTTGTTTCCTTGCTAACCTTTTCCTTTTAGTATTCATTGAAATTAGGGTATCAATATTTTCAACTATTGTTGAATTGTCTTTTCTCAGTTTTTGCTTTATGTCTATGGGGGTTGCTTTAAGTGCCTGTATCTTCTTGATAGTTTGACCCTTTTCTCACTATAAAATATCCTCTTTGTGTATAATTAGAATTGCTTATTTTAATATTTTGGTTTGTTTTGTTTTGGTATTAGTATAGCCACTCCAGTTCTGTCTTTTTAATTACTTTTACATGACATACCTTTTCCTGTCTTTTTATTTTCTCCTATGTGTGTCTTTGATGCTAAAGTTAAATCTCTTGTGGACAATATACAATTGAACCATTTTTGTTGGATTTTTGTTTTGTCTATTCTGCTTTTAATTGGCAAACTTATCCATCTATATGGACATACGACCATACAGGCAAAAATGATAAATAAAATATTGCCAAGTTCTTCCATGTGTGTATGTGTTTAATATAGCATTCATGAAGCCCAAATGGGAATATGAGCATATTTGAATGCTGGAAAACCATGTTGTATGATTCCTAACTTTAGTAGAATTGAGTAAGATAAAGCATGTGATTACAACAACTAGAAAAAAAACTTAATTTAAAATCCATTTCCTAGTCATGATTTTTAAAAACAGCAGTAAGAAAAAAAGATGAATTATAGTCACACTAAAAGTAGACATGAACTTCCGGGGCTTGATAAAGGATACCTTTAAGGAAAGAACTTGCTGATATCTATGCTTTGTGGAGGACTCAGCTTTTCCTGTAGTCAGATACAAGGGTGCCTATAGCCCTTTCTGCTGTCTAGAATAGTGCCTGAGAAGCTAGACAGTAGAACCGGAAAACAAAATTTAAAGATGTTACACTGAAAAAAAATTAGAACACTATCATTTTTTGTAGGGTTTTTTTGTTTTGTTGTTTTTTGTTGGTTTTTTTTGGTGCCAGGAATTGAACTTAGGACCTTGCACTTGCAAGGCAGGGGCTTGTAATGCTGAGCAATGTCTGGCCCCAACACTATCATTTTTGATGCTCTGTTTTCACAAAAATATCTAGGAGAATCTATTAATAAACTTCTTTATAGTTTTATATTTTTCTAGGAATTTAATTGTATAAAAAATTTTAAAAATAGGATCTAAAAGAAGATTCTTATCAGTAGTTGATTTTACAAGTTTGAGTAATTTTTTAAACCATGTTATATTCTTTTCCTCTAGAGCTACAGAGACTTCTGAAGTGGAGAGTCTACGACCACCTCGATTCTTTAATGAGGATGGAGTCATCAGGCCTTACAGGTTGAGGGATGGTACCGGAAATCAGATGTTACAGGTGAGTGAAGAGACATACATTAAAATTAAATTACATTGCTCAAGTTAGATTTTTTAAAAGTAGATATTTAATGCTTTAAATATATATTGGCTTGTTTGGATTTTTGTGTTTTGCTTAGTTACATTTGTAAGTTTCTCTTATTAGGCTTTCAAGTATATTTACTATAAGATTGTTTTTTCTTTTTTACAGGCATCAAAAAGTTTGATATGAACATTTAATGCATGACTTTGCAAGTAAAAGACAGCAGTAGATTTCAGTCTTAAGATTTTTACAAACTACATACACCTGTCTCACTATTTTGAATATTTTTAAAAAGCTTTTATATTGGTAATTTTTAATAGAAATTGTAGTATATCTGATCTTTTTATACGTTATTCTTAGTTCTTCCCTGAATTTGCTAGATGTGTTGAAAGCCAAAGTACCTTATGTACTCTTGTAGTTGGTGGTATTTAGCCAGATAAACTGCTTCTGTTTGGGGTTCTTCCTTCTGTTTATCAAACCACTAGTCTTTATATCACATATAATCCTTACCTCCAGTTAGATATGACAAAGGAAAAACAAAACTCAGAAACAGTTTATAGATAATTCAGGAGTTCTTATGCTTTGCTTTTTAACATGCTTAATGGCCATGAGTTTCCTATCTGTTCTAGTGTAGTATATATAAAATTGTGAGATTTGATACTCCATTCACATGGAAATCAGTTATCTTTCACTAAGATTAGCTTTTGGGAAAGTAGACAGTTTGAAGGTAAAATATTTTACTTATACAGGCAGCTCTCATAATAAATTGGACTTCCAAAAATCTGGGTTATAGTGTCGATAACAGTACTCATATACAAGGCCATGCCAGTACAAACATGTTTCTGTGGTATAAATGTGTTATACTACTTTAAGCCATTTTGTTTGAATAAAATAAGAAGTATGTTGTATAGACTTGAGAGTAGTAATACATCAGCACTGGATAGAACCTTTGGTATTTTAAATATTGTTATGTTTAAAATAACCAGGATAAAGATTTAAAACTTCAGTATTTCACTGATTGCATATATAGCATATAGTACTGCATCTGTGTGGTCCTTCTATTAATATATTATAATACAACCATAGAGCTAATGTACAATATTAGGTAAAGTGACTTGAAAATGTTTTTAAAGTATCAAAATACTTGCATATTGGAATAGAATTGGTATTCTATTGAAAAGTTGTGCTTTAAAAGACATATCATGCAATGATGTGACAGTAGATCTTTTAAGAGTACAGATACACTGTAGAGTGACAGTATATATCTTTTAAGATAGAAAAGTTGCAGAAATCTTCTATGGGTAATACAGTTAAAAAATTTAAGAGTACAGATATACTGTACAGTGACAGTATATCTTTTAAGATAGGAAAGTTGCAGAAATCTTCTATGGCTAATACAGTTGAAAAATTTGACCCAATACCTGCATTCCCTTGTTAGAGCACAGTTAACATGTTGCTAACATTTTACTGATTAAAAGCTGAGTGATTTTCAAATCCCTTTTTAAAAATTAGAAATATATCTTGAGAAACTTTTAATAAATTTATTAGGAGGTAAGAAGCAGTAGTGAGGAGAATGTAGAAACATGCGTTGCATATATGGTAACTTATGGGAAAATATGAGTTACCAAAAAATGGTTGCTATTTTATTTCAGTGGCAAATTTATAAATTTATTCTATACCTCTTTTGTGATACACAAGCCTTTCTACTTTTAAAGAATCACATTATTTTTAGTAGACCAGACTTCGCCAAAAGAGTGGTTTCAGTGGGTAAAATCTCATCATCTTTGTCAGCTATTACTTAGTTTTCAGCAAGCGTGTGAAGTACATCATTACCTAGAGAGCCTACAGGAATTCATGAGATGCCTCGGCATGTTTTCAGTTACCCTTATTCTCTTATAAGTGAACTGTTGTCTTAGTGGCAGGGTGCTTTTTAAGTCAAAATCTACTTGTATTATTAGCAAATGTGTTAAACCATATAAATACCAGTACTTTGAAAAATAATTAGACGGCATATAAACTGGATTTAAAGTCTCACCTAAGGGATTTAATGATGGTGCCTTAGAAAATGTTTGTTTTCAGCTGTTTCTCCTTTTATTTTTCATTTCTAAAAAAGATTCTGTGTCCACTAAGTTATATATGTTCATATGTAATAATTGAATATAAAGTACATTCTTTCGTTGGGTAACTTCCTATCCAGAAAACAGCACATTATAATAATGCTTGCTTCCTGGTAGTCAAGTTGCCTACTAGAAAATTAGTATTTGTACACTGAGTGTGTATAAACTAGTTGATGTTAGTCTTAGGCCAATGAAGTTATAAAATACTATATCTATGATTATAGCTTGAATTACAGCTACTAGCTTCTCAAACATTTCATAATTTTATGTCTTCCAAGCAATCTTCCACACTTTACTAACCTTTACGCTTCTCTTTCCCTTTACCATGCTTACAGAAAATTCAGGTCTACAGGGAGTGGATTATGACTCATAATAACAGTAGTGATGATGATGATGGTGATGATGATGATGATTAGTCAGATCTAATCTGTTAAAATGCACATATTCTTTACCATTTTACTCGGAATGTTTCATTAACATTTTGAATGACTGCTATTACAAAGCCTGTATTTCCATTTTAGGGAGGTAAAACACTTTTTTTAAAAAAATGTTTTTCTGAATGTCATGTAAAGCAAAATAATTGCATTATTTAAGCATAGGAAAAAATGTATTTTACATCCAAAGTAGGGCATACTACATATTACAGATTTGCTTCCCTTTATTTCATAACTTTGTGTTATAGTTTGTCTTTAAGATTTTAAATTTATATTTCATTATGTTTTTAATGCTCAGTAGTTTTATTTTACATTACCTGCTTGTTTGTTACCAAAATGCTTTTTTTTAATTCTGTAAATTTCTGGGCTTAATATAATACTATTGTGTAACAAAAGAGAATAGTAACAGCATTCAATGTACTATATTTATCTAGCATTTTAAAGGTATTTTTGTCAACCTTCTGTTAATAATAAACTCATATAACTTCAAATAGTGTAAATTTATTCTACTTCAGAGTCGTATGTGTTGGAGTACTGTACTATTATAAAAACATTCATGACTTGTGGAAGATTAGATAGTGAAATAATTTCTAGTGTAAAGGAAAAATTGATCTTTTACTTTGATTCATGTTTTATCATTTTATATTTTTGTGAAATAATGAACAAAAGTGGGTTTTAGTCATTTATTTGTTAATTTATATATTCACGTGCACTATGCTATTATACAATGTTATAAATTAATTAGGACATTAGAATGTTTATAATAGACATAATTATGTATATGTTATCTGTGTCACTAAAAGATTCATAAGTGAACCTGTTTTATGCTTTGTGCTTTTTTTTACAATTTCAACTTAGATCAATCATCCTGTTTCTCTAGTATACCGGATGTACTTTTGATTTCTTAAAAAAGAAATCAAAGCCAAAAAACCTCTAAAAAGAAAGATTATTAATAATTACAACACTTAATTCCTTATGACTGTTATGCTTGTAGATCAGCAAAGGATTATTTACCTTGGCTCATGTTAAATGCTTTGCTTATACAGTATACTGTATACTCTATTAAGTTTTTATTAGGTTATAAAAGACTTGATTCAACTCATGATTTCTGAATTGCTTAATTCTTTTATCAAACCTTTATGTCTATAAATCTTTGTTCTTTATGTTCTTTGAAAATGACTAGTGTAGCTTTTAAAAACTAAGTGTACCAAATGCAAAAGAACAGCTAAAGCAACTTTTTTGAAATTTCTACCTACCTAGCATTCATTCTAATTAAAATGATTTAAGGGAATGTGTAATGTATTAGGACTAAGAAATATGGAAATGTCATAGAATTTAATTATTCACATCACAGTACCATTTTTGGATTAAATGAAAACAGTGATCATTACTTTAGTCACTGCTGGAAACAGAATTTCTATTTGTCATGCATCTGCTGCCTTCTTACACAGTACTTGGCCAACATCTACTCCTTCTCCAAACACTACTTCTAGAAGCTAGAAAGCACATAGCCAGTCCTTATAAATTGTATGGGACTGAGGAAGGAACAGCCTTGAAGTGTCTTCATTGGTTTCTTATATTCTAGCTTTGCTAGGCATGAAGCCTTTGTAAAAGAGAAAAGCTTAATTTTCAAGACATTTGCTGAGTTTGGGCTGGGGATGTAGCTCAGCGGCATAAGCACTTGCCTGGCAAGCCTGAGGTCATGAGTTCCTTTCCCGATACCAAAAAAAAAAAAAAAAAAAAGACATTTGCTGAGTTGCTATATGATTAATTCTGAAGATAACAATATGCAATATAGCAATCGTTGTTAATTTCCTGTCATCTCATTTTGAAATTCTGTATCATTAGTATTGATTTTTAGATTTTTATTGTCTTTAAAATAAAATAAATAAACAAATTTCAGGGGAAAAAAAGAATTTAGAAAAAGTTCTTTTCAGCAGTGACTGGCCATTGTAATGAAAAGAAAATTGGAAGTAGGATTGTATTTATTTAAAATCTCTTCACCAGTAAAAAGATAACAATGCTGTAAATAAACTTCACTGATGCAGTCTTAGAATTTCTTTTTTCACTTTCCCTTAGTAAATATTTTCTTTGACAATGTAATTGCCCTTTTCTGTTTCTGTTTTCCTGCCACAGTAAAATATTCTTTGAAGCCTCTTTTACTACAGATATTAATTAATTTTCCAGTTTTATAAACTACTTTCTTTTTGTTAGAGAAAAATTTAACAGTGACAGTTGTTCTATTGTGTTATAGCATTGTTTTCTTGATGGAGATACAGGTCTAGACAAAAATATTTTCTTTTTCTTCAAATACACAAAAAGAGTTCATCTTTGAGGGTGTAATGAAATGAACTATTATTTTCTGTATTAATGGCTATATAACTAATTTCTATGTAATAGTAAAGTCTAGTGAGAAGGTGATGTTTGAAAATTATTTAATAGTGCACCTTTCCATATCTTTTTCACTTTTATATTCCAGATTTCTACGTAATCATTGCTTATGTGTAGAAAATGGGAAAGAATATTCTCTCTTCCCTAAGAGAGATATTATCCTTAGGAATTTTTTTTATTTTCATTTGTTCCTGCCTTACCTTGAACAGCATACTGAAAACTGGCAAGAATAAAAATTCGTGTAAAAATTGTGAAGCTGTACATAGTGATGACCATGAATAAATGTTTTTAAGAGCCTGTAAATGAAATTAATCAGCATTCACATTGGACATAAATAAAACAAATGAATTTTAGCGTTTGAAATCGCTTAAAACACTTATTGAGGCAGTGCTGAGGTATTGACTTTAAGGTCATGCTGTTAAATGTACAGCTAAAGCCATTGTAGATTTATGACTAAGACATTAATATTCAGTATGAAAAATTTTATACTATTTTTGTTTCGAGATCATATATATAAAATTACTACTCACTGAAGCTACTAGTTTGCCTGACTTAATTGGCATTAAAATTTTCTTGATAATGAGAAAAAGATCAAAAATAATCATTCCAGCTAATATTGAGTACTTTTCTACTCACCTTCAAACTTCAGTTTTCTGTTTTACAGATTTCCTTCCAGATGAATTTATAATGGCCTCCAAATATTAAATGATGTTAAATGAGCTAAATTGTTAATTTGGATCAAGTAATAATTATGAGTGTGTAAAACGAATCCCTGTGTGGTTTTTCTCTCTTTGCTCCTTATGTAAAATGAAAATCAATTTAAAATATTTAGGCTGTTAATTTAACCTTTAATTAAATTTGTGGGTATCTATACAAAAAATTACAGAAAATCTTGAAGTAAGAGAATAAAACACATCATTTCAAGTAGGTCTGTATTAGAGAAGTAGTGAGAATAATGTATGATTTCATAAGTAGGAGATTATAGCTTTGCTTTATTGTGGTGTAGGACATTTTCACGTCCATGGTCAATAGGATAAATTTATTTAGCAGCCATTTCACATCAATCAGTATATGCAGTATAGGGCAGCATTGTGCCTCCAAATAATCAGTTTTAAAACAAATGTTTCATAATTTTGTAAAACTGGCTTTTAATGCAGTCTTCATTTTATATGAATTTTCTAAACAATGAAATGTTAACAGATTTCTACCAAACAGTATTAGGTCGTCCTGAGGATTTTAGAGGTTATCAGATACATGAACATTCACTATATTACAGGTATTGTTTTTAATGAAACATAATCAGAAGATTTAGCCTGTCTTGATTATATTTTTCTGTTGTGAATTTCATTCATCAGTAGCCTGTTAACTACATTATCTCTACAGAGATTTTCTGACTGTATTCAGTAAAAGTTGGCGTTTCTATTAATTAAAAATTGTAGAGACCCACATGTGTATTAAAAACCTAAATCCTCTCCTGTTAGTCAACTCACTGATTCTCTCTACAACTAGCATTTTATGGACAATATGAAAATATTCAAATATTAAAGATTATTTTCTATATTGTTGAAGCAATATATGCTCCTTAAAAGAAAATATAGAGAGGAAGCAAATTATCCTTTGTCTTCACACCATTTATGGAGTATTTCCTCTTTCAAATTTTACAGTTATGAGCCAAACATTTGAACTGCTGTTTTATGTTTTTACCTTACTATAAATTTTTATAAATAATATTATTAATTTCTCAGTATTTAAAAATCCCGCTTAAAGAATAACCCCAGTATACAAAATCTAGTCTTTAATCTCTGAAGCATGGAAATGGTCATCCGAGCCCTTTATTATAACTGATGTATAAACTTTTTTATTTTCATTGATTGCATTTTTACCTTTAGGCATTGTGTCTTAAGAAATTTGTTCCTCCTAGATAAATATTTTCTAAAATGTGTATAAATGTACATGTATGTATAATTCCTGTGTCTGTTGTCTGTGCATATAAAGAGGTGAGTTCATAGAAGTATATTCTTTCTCATTTCAAGTATTTTTGAATTTTGTCTATGTTGTTTTTCAGACCTCTCCAAAGATATAGTTGCCATTATGTAAGTTGTTGGAAAAGGGAAGATGCTTTTGTTTGTCGTGTATTTCTTTTCTTTCAGAAATTACAGATATTTATAATTAGCTTCAAACACTGCCTTAATTGCAAATGGAAGATAACTGTCTTCAGCTTTCGTGGTGTCCTCCCTTTTACTTCAGGAAGAGAATTGCAACTAATGAAAAAAGGGCTTAAAAATAGCACTCAGATCATCAGAGTAGTGCTGAACACTCTTCTCTTGGCTTCATCTGAAATTTTGAGTAAGTGGACAAGAGCTAGGAAACAAAGGCTTTTGGGATTTCCCTCTTCATTTTATAACTCTTCCTCTCCAGAAGGAGACTTCTGAATGGGATGAGAAAAGTGAAGAGAGCCGAATTTTGTTACCCATGGAGATGAGAGTTCTTAGCACCTAGGAGAAGCAGAGCCTGGGGAAGACGATTACCTATCCACTTGGATACAGTTCTCATACTTCATTTATTAGTTTAGCAGAATCTTTTGGAAAGTCTTTGTCCCATCATATTTGAAGGCTCAGACTTTCAAACATTTAAGAATATGTTTTAGTAAATGTATTTTGAACCACTGCAATCCCAGTTAGAACCTTCCAGTGTTACATAAAAATACTCTTTGAGTAAGACTCAGAAGTCATGTCTTTTCTCTGGAGGTGATGGTTCCACTTAGGGAAGATTCAGGTTTTCTCTTCATCTTAAGTGTAAAATGACATAATTCTCTTTTTAAGTTCAATAACCTGAATGAGATGAATTTGACATCTTGACAGCTTAAATACTTGTCATCATTGCATTTGTTGAATTTATAAATATATTAAGGAAAGATAAATACTGTTATAATGGAAATTCAATACATTTTATCAGTAGAGGAAATCTCAAGTGTTAAATTCAGGTATGTTTTATTTGAGTCTTACCCTCTTTTTACCAAGGACATGTAAACTGGGTTAAAACTGCAGTATTAGCCGAGCCTTAATTAGCTAAAGATGCTAAATTCTGGACTTAACTCATGGCTTGAGCTCTGCCTTACTATTTACCCATAGTTTCTTCAGACAGGCATAAAGAGTCTCAGCATAAGGTGAGCTTAGTAAAGCTCATCCAGTTGTGAGTGTTTCTGTGTGAGCACACATACATGCACGCTTTCCGTTTTAATGCTAGTTAGAAGGCTTAGCATAAGTAGTTACGCACAGTATATTTCTGTTGGCTGAATATCCTGTGAAAGAAAGGATGCATTCATTTACCAAATTAAATCATTAATTTTTACTCATAATTAGATAGGCCTCCTTCATGTAAAAAAAAGTCGTTTGTGAAAGGTGTTTTGTGTTTTCTTGAGATTTTTGTTTTTGTCACTTAAGGGTTTTTATTTGTAAATGTAAATTATATGGTATCCTACCCATTCTGATAACTCTAATGAACCATATTGACAATGAAAATTTACCACTGTAAAGAACCCTATGGGGAGCATTATAGAGAAATAGATATTTTTAATGATACTTCAGGTCCGAGGTTTTTTTTAGTTAGAGATCTTACGAAACTGCAGTGTTAGAGTATAGGTAGAGGAGACTGAGATTTCTTGTAAAGTTAATTTCTCTGGTATAAATTGCCAGGGTACTTTGAATTTTTTAATTCCCAAAAGAATAAAATGCATTACATATGTATAACTGGCTTTTGCTGGCTCTATCTAAAAGCATAGTTTATATGAATACAAAGAAAAGAAATAGTATCATGTATTCATTCACTCTGTGTGTCTGTTAAATTGCTATTACATAGGTATCCAACATTTTTCAAGATACTAATGTAACAGCCCTAAACAAAATAGTCAAAAGTTTTGCTTATCTCTCATGAGCTTTTAATAGTAGTGAGCTTTATTGTTCTAGTGATTGGGGATAAAACATCCACCAATTCTATAATGTCAACATTTTCTTGGTTCCATTCCTATTTGCTGTTTAGCTGTTACATGTGGCTTCTAAAGAATTGTAGAAATTAAGACATAAAGTATAACCATCTCCAAAGAGACAGTGCTCCCCAGATGTCATTTGAAATTTGAAGCATTACAAGAGATACCATAGAGTTTGTGGAATATCCAAATCTATATTCCAGTGAACTATTAAAATGAGATTGCACTGCATCTACTGGTATACACACACACACACACACACACACACACACACACACACACACTCATTTTTATAGTTGTCCCTAGGTATATATACAGGGAATTTGCTGCCAGAACCCCTAAGGATACCTAAATATTCTTGCTCAAAACCCTTACTTAAAATGGCATAGTATTTGCATATAACCTAAGCATATCCTCCTATATATGCTTTACTACCTAATACAATGTAAGTGCTAAGGAAATAGTGTCATAACTATATTCTCTTAAGGAGTAATGACAAGGAAAA
The DNA here is from genome assembly GCF_000276665.1 of Chinchilla lanigera. Classification (NCBI taxonomy): domain Eukaryota; kingdom Metazoa; phylum Chordata; class Mammalia; order Rodentia; family Chinchillidae; genus Chinchilla; species Chinchilla lanigera. The sequence goes on along the minus strand of NW_004955512.1, from coordinate 2,055,726 downwards.
GCCTACTGTATACATGATCAGTACAGATGAAATGTTTCAGAACATTTTCTATAGATTGAACCCTCAGAGATGGAGAACTGCCTGTGGTCCTGTGCAAAGCACAGATTGATGATAATGTTTTTGTTTAAGATAAAGCAGTGCCCTGTGGGTCAGGCCAGGATTCTTGGGCTAAGTAAAGTCTTTTTCTTTTATTAGCTTTACATTATGCCTATTTTAGTGTTATGTGTCTTGGTGTTTTCATAGGATTAAAACAAGATAATATATAATTATTAATGTAGTGCCTAATGAGAACTGTGTATTGTATTTTTATTATTCCAGATGAATGCCAGTTTATGCTAGTTCTCGGCCACCATTACATAAATTCTGTATACATTTTTCTCCTCTTTGCCAAGATAAAAACAACATTAAATCTCATCCTTTTTGTTTCCTTTCAAGGTTAGTAGAATGGTTACAATGCCATGATAATTTTCACACAGTAATTGGTAAAAAGTAGAAGTAGTAAATTCTCAGTTATTTGGATGCTCTTAACTATACAGTATTTTAAAAGAAATGTTACTGTTTGCAGGTATAGATCAATAAATGTTGATTAATACTAGACGTTCTGCTGGAACTGCTTTAGTGAGACTCGTGTAACTATGCAGTTAATCCTGACTCTCACTGTGCTTCTTTTAGAATGTTTTTAGGCAGATTGATAGTCTGCTGTTGTAGTCCACAAAACCATTTCATGAGCATAATGCTGTTTTGCCGGACTGTTTTGGTTGTACTTGTATGCTCAGCTTTCGTGCCTAAGATATTAGTATAGCCTATGCCTATGCTTTGGCTTAGAGCCACAATAATTCTTTAGCATGGGAGGAGACAAGTATGAGAAACATAATAAAGGATAGTTCCTCTTTAAAAACTGATAGTACAGTCAGTGAAGTTGTTTGTTTTCTACTACATGTAATGATGAATCTTGGTTGAATACCTCCTTTCCTTGGCCATCGCAGTCAAGCCTCAGATTTAAAGTGAATTGGTAGAACACTTTTTACACCTAAACCTTAATCCGATAACTCTAAGGTGTACTTACTTAGGTTTTCTCTAAAGCTATTTCTGAACATACTATTCTTAAATTCTTGAAAAATGATAGCATTTATTGTTTTAGAAGAAACTCCCTGAATTTGGTTGGCTTTTCAAGTATGCTTATGTTGTAAGTAGAATCTATTCATCAACCTTTCCTCTTTCCTTATCTCCAGAGTATTCAAATTAACCAATCTGTAAAAACTGTTTCTTTATTATCTAGTAGATTTTCTTGGCATACAAGCATTCATTCATTATCTTTCATCGAGATGAATTTCATTTTCCTTTTATACCCTGTGTTGCTGTCTTATATAAACTTATTCCTCTGAAACAATTTTGCCTTCCAAAAGAGTCAGCTGTTGATGGTTTTTGTTTTGTTTGCTAAATCATGTATTACTTAATACATATATTAATATATATATGCAGCGGTTAACACTTTATCTTTTGGAGACAGGCTCTCCGTATTGCAGTTCAGGCCGGCCTTGAACTCACTTTGTAGCCCAGGCTGGTCTCAAACTCACAACAATCCTGCCTCAGCATCCTGAGTGCTGGGATTACAGGCATGCACCACCACACCACCACACCCAGCAACACTTTATACTGTTTGGGATTAAAAGTTTTCCATTTTAGTGATTGTTCCTAGCAAGTCTTTTCATGTTTTGATTTTGCTTTTTCAGGTCTGTGCTACCTCGTAACATTTGAATGACTTGAAAATGTTAGAAATGTCTGTATTATTGCAGTTTCTAGCTTAAGTTTTTCTTGTAAAGTATTTGGGGGCTGGGGATGTAGCTCAGTGGCGCATTGCCTGCTTAGTAAGCTCAGGGTCCTGAGTTCAATTCTTGGTCTTAAAAATAAATAAAGTATTTGGACTTTTAGCAAAAGGAAAGTTGGATATTCGTAGGAAATAACCCTGACACTGCTAGCATCAAATCCCTACTTTCTTTGTGTTTCTAAATATGTGGTTAATTTGATTTCAATTTATTTATATTTTAAGAAGGTATCATATACTTATCTTTTCTACATGCAAATAGGACCCTTTTACCAGTAATCATTTTCTTTAACTGCTACTTACAGATTCTTGACAGTTATATGTAATGAATGCAATTTTTGTTGTGTTACTCTTAATTTTAAAAGTTCCCAAAGCATGATAGATAATTTACATATAGTTTTAATGAATAAGGCAAAAGAAAATGTTCTTTAAAACTAAAGCATAAGTACACAGCTAACAGGTGTAAATTCAGCCAAATCTTGATCTTTATTTAAAGGCCCTACTCCCAATTTTGCTAATTCTTCATTTATTTTAAAAGATATCGCAAATTATTTTAATAGAAACATTCATTCTTAGCATGTTTTGATGGAAGAATATAGGATATTAACACTAAATTAGGGGCTGGGGATTTAGCTCAGCGGCAAAGCGCCTGCCTGGCAAGCGCAAGGTCGTGAGTTCAGTTCCCGGTAGCGGAGAAAAACCAAAACAAACAACAACAAAAAAAAACCACTAAATTATTTGAACACTGTTGATCTAGAAAAATTCAACTAACCTGATGAGCTGCCTTAATGCAACTACCATCTTCCAGGATTATCAGAGACATTTTTGAGGTACCATGGGGGAAGTGTGACATCATGAAGTAACAAGAAGCACTGGAATTAAAAATGATGTAGCCAGTGTTCTGAGTCCAGATTTGCAATTAACCAAAAGCAAATCACTGAACTGAAATTTTACCTATTTACACAAGATTATTGTGAAGATTTAGATGGATTGATTAAATACCTGATGCTCAATTTCTCCATATACACAGGAAGGGTAATTTGGATGCAAAATAATTACTCAGGTCTAAAATTCTGATTATTTTCCTAAATTACATATTGACCTTTTGAATAGTAGAAGTCGTAATATATAACATACTTATAAAATTAAACAATTAGGCAGAAAACTGACCAATTGCATGATATTGTAGACTCTTTACAATGGATTGAAGATGAATGTGACTGATGAGCTATTACATTCTCTCCCAAGCTTCAGTGGATTTAGTTTCAAAGTTTTGGATTCTGCTTATCATGCTGTACTTTATTTTCACATGTTTGTAATGAGGCATCAGTAAAATTTTATAAGGCATTTTCTTTTCATATTTATTTAAATATATCAACTCTAATAACAAAGCATATAGTGTATTACATATCAAAGCACACTGCCCTGATCATAATGTTCAATCACTTTTCAAGTGTTGCATTTAAAGTTTTGGGTGAATTCAAAAAGCATTCCATAAATGATCTCTCCCACCCTAACCTTGGATTTTTTGGGGTTTTTTAGCTTTTATTTATTCTAAATGTTACTCCATTAAAATTGGTTTAATTGCTTATAGGCACAGCTTAGATTTGTGTTTGAAAAAAGTGATGAAAGGTAGTTCCAACAATGCCAAAACTTAACACAGTGTAAAAGGAGCTAAGTAATTGGAGTCAAAGCCCCTGTCTTCAGTTATTTGAAATTACGATTATTAATTAGGTATATAAACTTAGGACATTTACTAATAGCGGTGTTCTTGAGGAAACAGGCATTTGTACACTATATAAAACTTGACCAACGTAAAATGAGAGAGTACTTTCTAAGTTAATTTATTTTCAAATACAAACTGTTACAGAATAAAAATTAAAACTTTACTTCTGTCCCTACCATTACTCTTCACAAGTCCAGAGACATATGCTGTTAAGACTGGTGTGTATTGCCTGAAAAATTTCTTATGCATATACAACTATATGTACATGTATGTGTTTTTCCTTTTCTTTCTCCTATACAGTAATAGTTTCTTTTTATATATCTTGTACCTTTTTTTATATCATTACACATAGATCTTCTTTATATGACTTTATAATGTACCGTTGTATGGCTGCATCATAATTTAGCCAGTCCCCTTAGAGTATTTTGATTCTTATATGCATGTGTTGGCATTCTTTTGCTTACAGTAAATTCTAGCAGTGGAATTGTTGCCTCAGTGTATTTAGTAGATTTGTTTAATCTTGATTTTGAGTTAAGTTGAACATTCTCTCATATGTATTGGTTGGATTTCGTTTGGGTTTTATTTTTGGCTAAGCTACTTGTTGATGTCCTTTACATACTTTACTGTTAATTTACTCATTTTTCTTCTGTTGATTTACTCAAATTGTTAAAATTCTGTAAATTATGAAATACTTCTCTATTAATATACTTTCCCAACTTACTCTTTGATTCTTGTGCTGTTTTGCTTTATTTGATTATTGTTTTTAACTGTTCAATAATGTTTAATTTCTTTGTACTCAGTAATTTCCTTTATCCTAGGTTTTATGAATTTTGTTTTATTTTGGCCTTCCCCACTCCAAGATTAAAACGTTACTTTTTCTAGTACTTCTGTAATCATTTTATATGCTCAGATCAGTAACCCATTTGGAATTAATTTGGTGTAAAGAGAGAAATAAGGATCCAACTTTAGCAACTGAGTTGCCTAAAACTATTCATGTTTTTTACCCACTAACTTGAAATACTTCTTGATGTCCCAGATTTCTATATTGAGATAGATGGGATTTTGTGAAGTGTCATGCATATGAGATGTATTCTTTCCATTGATACGTCATAGAAATTTCTACCAGCATCAACTCTTTCACTTCTGCAACTTTATAAATTGTATTTTCTGCTGGGGTGCTTCCCATTCACCTTTTATAATTTGCTGGATGTTTCCTAATTTTTCTTCAAGATAAATTTTAGTATAATTTTAATCAGTCACTTTTCTTCCCCTTCTCTACCCCCATCCTCCAAAAATCACCATCTTGGGATACTTCGTGAAAGGGAGAAAGATGGAGGACAGAGAATGAGAGCTGGTGGTGGTCTGAATGCCATCTGTATTCTAATGAATTTTTATATTCACAACTAAGGCATGCATTTTCATTTTCACAGTTGTCTTCCTCCAATAACGTATTAATAGCTTTTATCATATAACTTCTGCACAGTATTTGTAAAACGTGTATAAATATTTGCTTTATTACCCTTAAAAGATATTTTTCCTTATATTTCCAAATTGATTACTGGATTTTATGTACTAAACTTTGCAGATATAAAGTTATCTGCAACTCTAATATTTGATGCTTCTTTCTCTTAGTAATTTATATTGTCTCGATTCATTTTGCCTAGTTTTTCAAGTTTATTTTCATAATTTATAAATTAATGATTGTTAATTTGTTCTGAATCTTTGGCTGTGTCCCTTTTTCATTTTTAATATATTTGTGTTTAATTGCCATTTTGACAATCAATAGTGAGAATATTTTCCCCAGTATTCTATAATCTTTGAAGTTAGAAAGCTCCCATACATGTACTGTGCATGCCCCATCCTTCTGTTTAGTTTTTATTTACTAATGTCTCCAATAAAAATGAAGACCATTCACTGAGTTTTCTCTACTGACATAATTATGAAGTCACGTCTTAGCTGTCCTCTAAGCTAATTTTACTTTTTTATTACAACTCCAAGGAACACAATTTTCTAAACTCTGTATTCTCTTTTGGGATTTCTTTAGAACAACTTTTTGCCCAAATTCTTAACATGCCTCTTTTAAGGGGATCTTAGTCATAATTACAGTGCTTCCATTTAAAAATAGGCTAGCTGCAACGTATTTAAATAGTCAAAGTAACTCTATTCTCAGAGGAAATGTTACTGAAAATAGAATTAAAAATAAAAGTAACTATTTGCTGTGTGGTTAGGTTTTCTAGGGCAAAGCACTGTTAACAGACAATGTCACAGATAGATCATGTTTCAGTAATGAAAATATCATTACCTAAGTAGACCTTTGTGTGTGTGGGGGGTCCCTCTTTGTTCAGAAATGCTGCTGCTTATTTTTTGTTTTGACTGTTTCAGTTTTCTTGGTTTTTGTTTTTTGGTTTTTTGGGTTTTTTTTTTTGGTTTTTTTCCGGTACTGGGAACCAAACTCACGACCTTGCGCTTGCCAGGCAGGCGCTTTGTCGCTGAGCTAAATCCCCAGCCCCGTTCTTGGTATTTTTGAATGAGTTCTGAGACTGGCATAGAAAAGCAAGTTTGTAAGGCAAGTATCTAGGGAAAAAGCAAAGCAAGAGATATATGTGTGTATATTTCTATACAGTTAATAATCAAATAGTAATATATTTTCCAAGATAAAAATTACGTTAATATTTTAATACCTCATTAGATTGAATTTAAACTTTGTAAGGTTGTATCTTCAAAAATCTAGCATTTAGGGCCAGGGGTATAGCTCAGTGGCATAAGCACCTGCCTGGCAAGCACAAGGTCCTGAGTTTGATTCCTGGTACCAAGAAAAAAAAAATCTAGTATTTAAAGATGATACAGTTGTGTATCATCTGCTATCTGAAGCAGTGCAACAGATAGTTATTAAAAGGAAGCAGCAGTGATTTTGTAAATGTTTAATTCAATTTTTAATATATGTATTTCTTATAAAAGTATGTCAATCATTTGCCCCCATTGAGAAAAAAAAGTTTTGTTTTTTTTTAAAAATCATGGTATTTTGGAATATTATCAATTTTTTCTCTTTTTTTAAGGTCATGGAAAATGGAAGATTTGCAAAATACAAGTATTTTACCCATGTCATGATCAATAAAACGGATATGTTCATGATAACTAGACGGTAACTTGCCTTCTTTCTCTAATGTAATTCAGTAAGGGGTTAATAGCCACTTGTGGAGAAACTGTTATTCACCTTTGTACCATATAGTCACATTGATTCCTGCTCATTCTGGTTCTCTTGCTTGGTAAAGAGAGTTCCTAAGACTTAGCTTTGTTTATGCATACAGATAAATACAGTCAAGCACAGGCATAAATTGAATATTTTAGAATTTGCTTCAGTGAATTCAGTGAGTACAGAAATTCCATAAATTATCCTGTCAAAGGCAAACTTCCCTTCCTGTGAAAAAGTATACAACTTCAGATTAGACCACAAGAGTCCACTAATGGTAGCTTTTCATTAGAATATTGTTAGATTCATATACATGGATATACCATTGGAAACAAGGGAATGTTTTATGTAAGTACTGCAAACTATAGTGACATCTTCAGGTAGAATCTATAGAGAGTGGGAGTGTACATGCAAAAATACAGTGACACAGCCTTGTTCCAGCAGGCCCTATAATCGGGGATTGGTGAAAGAGGCTACAGGAAGATTGTGGTAAGGCATGAAGCCTGAGTAGATTTCCCCATTTGCATTTCAGCCAGGAGCCAGCTGTTGCTTTAACTCAATCCCTTACCTTAAAGTATGCATTTAAAACAAAATTCTGTTGTACCTAAAATTGATGTCTCGGCCACAAAGAGAAATGGGAAAGGCCTTTAAAAGAATTAAATAGAATCATTATAAACAATGTATTTTCATTTCTTAATTTCTCCCCCCAAAATGAGATGACATGTGATTAAAAAGATTTTTTTTTTTTTTTTTTTTTGAAATTTCACTTTAAAGCCAGGCATGGTGCTGCTCACCAATAATCAGGGTGCTGAGGCAGGAGGATAATTGGAAGTTTAAGGCCAGCCTGGGCTACATTGTTCATGACCAGCCTGAACTGCATAGCATAACCCTGTTCCAAAAAAAGGAAATTTCACTCTAATATTGAAAATTATAAAACCAAGTGGTGTGGCACATGCCTGTAATCCCCACAGACTGGGAGACTAAGAGGAGGATCAGAAATTCAAGCCCAGCAGGAACAATTTAGCAAGTTTATGAGATGTTGTCTCAAACTAAAAAAGGACTGGGAATGTAATTCAGTGCAAAGGCCCTAAATTCAATCCCTTATACCCAATCAAAAAACAGAGGAAGAATGATAGAAGTGTATTTTGTCTGAAAACCCAAGGCTTCTCAGCACATTGATTTCTGTTCATGGTTAAAAACCTCTTGCAAATGTAGGCTGGGAAACATAAGGCATTTATTCTGAAGTGTTAGTTACCTCGGGGTCCTTAAATGTTGACTAACTATCCTGTAAATATTTTCCTTGCAAAGTGCTTGATGTATTTGACTTTATTAGGACTTCAATTTTGGTAGTATGTTTTGCTACAAATTTTCCACTAAGCATTACATTGGCTGCATCCCACAACTTTTATAGTTTTATTCTTTCTTTGTTCAAAGTATTTTCTAATGTCCTTTGAAGTTCTTTGATCTTTGGATTATTTTAGTAATATATTAATTTCTAGGCATTTAGAAATACTGTTATCTATTGTTTAAAATTTTTTATGATCTGAGAACATACCTTTATGACGTAAGCTTTTTTTATTGGACCCAGAATAATAGTTTATCTGGGTTCATGTGATGTACATTTGCAGAAAAATGTATTACATATTATTAGATAAAAGTTCCACAGTGTTTAAAGTGGATTTTTCCTTCCCCTCCCACACACAGTGGTGTATTATTTGTAACAAAGGGAACATTTGGACAACTTACATGTGAATGGCAGTATAGTTTTGATGAATTCACCAAGGAACCATTCATTGTTCATGAGAGAAGATTACGCATTGAAGCAAAGGTATGCTGAATAGTTTGGAAAACTTGTAATTGAAAATAATGCATTTAGATGTAATCCCTTTTATTTTGTTTGGGGGGTAAATTAAGTTTATTGATACACTCTAGGTGTACATAATGATCACATTCGTTATAGAGAATTTGTACCTGTACATGATATATAACTTGATTCTTTTTTCCTCCACACACCCCTACCCTCCCTCCAACCTCTTACCTGCCTTATTTGCAAAAACTTTGTTTCCATTTTATCCTTTCTTTCATTTTTTTCTTTTCTATTTTGTAATAGTTCTGTTTTATAAATAAAATTTACTTTGTCTTGGTATGATTTTCCTTTACTCCTGCTCTTATTCAGGTTTAAAGAAGAGAAAAGGCTAGCTAAGAATAGAAGTGCTACTTTCTGTGCTGTTACATTCACCACAGCATTCCTAGGCCCTTATTTAGTACTCAGTAATAGAATCCTACCTTTTCCACATGAAATAATGATAAATAGTGGCTGTCATCTTCTCTACCCTAGATGGCTTCCTTGGCTTTTTTCTTTATTTCTTCCTTTCTTGCCTTTTCTTTTTAATCTTGGTTCAGCAATTGACTTTTTTTTTTAAATAAAAGAAACTCATTTCTTCTGGAGTCCATATTTGTGTGATATTTGAATTAGAGAAACTGATAAATTAGTAAAACCACCACCTTTCTTCTGTGGTGGTACAGAGGTAGACAATCATCCTCAGTAATCCTATTTTTCTTTCTATTTGTCTCTCCATTGCATAATACCTGCTGTTAAACAGTTCCCCACCCCCCAACAGACACCTCAGAGAATACCAAAGGGAAGTGGAAGAAAATCATTAGGATGGACCCACCCCAGTTTCTCTGATTCCAAAGTACATTCTTATCGCATGACTAGTTTAAGTTGTTACAAGTACATACATGCATACATACATGCATGCAACATTTGTATATGTGTATGTATACACAAACGTATTTGTGACCTAGACTCAATTAGGATTCTATGGCCACATACTAAGAATTGTCTGAGAAATGTTTTGGAGAGGAAATACAGTGGCACTACTCCCAGACTGAAGTCCTCCAATTTTCTGTTTAACACTTTCTGGCCTTTGAAAGTAAAATCTCACCATAAGCTTTCTCACTTAAGTTCAGTGATAGTGGGTATGTTAGAATGTAGCATTTTGTTTTGATTCTTCTTGGCAACCCACTCTTGGCTTTTTTTAAATGCATGATTTGTGTACGTGTGTTGTTTTAAACATAGAATAATAAATCTGTATGGCCCTTCTTTCTTACAGTTCTACAACTGCATTTTCTTTTTAATGAAGGTTATGTATTCTGTTTTTAGGAACGGGTGAAGTCTGTATTCCATGCCAGGGAGTTTGGAAAAATAATTAACTTCAAGACCCCAGAGGATGCTAGGGTAAATATAACAAATATTTCACTTAAACCAGGTAGAACTTTCTCACTTCAGGATTATGTAAATGAACTGTTCTTTTTAAAGCAGGTAAGTTTTGCTTGAGAGTTTTGTGTTTTGACAGTTTCTAGTATATGTAATTAGATCATATCTCCCCATTTTTTTACCAAATTCAGCACTGCTATATTTTAAATCAAATTGCTCTTCTTTTAAATCCTAACTGTAATACTTTATTTTTAAAGTAAACAAGTTGTCCCATTCTAATGCTAATTAGCTCTAGCAGAGAAAGTATAGCCCCATGTTGTTGTTGTCTCTACAGCTACAGTGATTTAACAAAAGAAAAAGAAAAAAAAAAACCAGAAAACCATTACCCTGGCGTGGCAGAAGGACAGAGGGAACCAAACCTCTAGTCAGGAAATACTGGTTGTTTTGATGATAACACCTTGAGGAAAGGTCACTTAACCTTTATTTCTTCAAAATAGGAGTGATGTGAACTGAAATGCCCTATGCACACTTCAGAGGTTATTGTAGTTAGCAGGGTATGCACTGCTAAGAAAATGAAGACTGATCCCATTGACCATAAAACAAAGATGCTATTCCTAATACTGCATTGTTCTCACTGTGTTAGGAAATTTACACTAAGAATAACTGACTCTTGCTCAGACTTAGAACAGATCACCTGCCCCCTGGCCCCTTACTGTGCTTAGGTTTGGTGTTAGCTGAATATGGCCATTGTCCTGTAACATCCAGACCCAAAGTAGGGCTTCCTTGACCCATATCCCAGGTAGCACGTGTTCTGCAGTTTTCTGTCTGGAACTTGAGATATAAGGCAACATTGGCATACTAACGGTAGAAAATGAGAATGCATTACAACGAAACAGAAGTAAAACAACCAAATATATATGTCACTTGAAACAGTGAGACTGTGGAGCAGGGTAACAACATGACTATTTTAAGGCTTTTTCTCATGATGCTGAGGGACGTGAGCACCTATTGCAGTTTCTCAGTAATAAATTTCCCATTTAATTGCTGTCACAGATTGACATTATCCCAGGGGGTTTTGATTCTCTTGCTGTGTGAGAGACATGCAGAGGAAGTTACTGGGCTCATCTCTCTTTCTCTACTTGTCCTTGGGGATAAGGAACCTGTATCACATTTTCTTCATCTTTTCACACCTTGGACACTTCAGTTATTTCTATTTCTTGGCTACTGTGTATTATGAGACTGTTGGATCTTCTGGTAGATTTTTAACTTTTTGAGGACTATCTGTGCTGTTTTCCATTATGGCTGTACTAATTTACATTCCCACCAATAATGTGCAAAGTTTCCCTTTTCTTTACATCCTCACTAGCCTGTGTTATCTTTAGTCTTTTAGGTAATAGCCATTCTTACTGGGTTTAGGTTTCGATATTGTTTTGATTAGTAAAGTTGAACACTTTTTTCATGAATCTTTTAGCCTTTGAGAAATGTCTGTTTAGATCCATTGTTGAGGTTTCTTTGTTGAGCTTATTGTATTATTTGTATACCTTGACCATTAACCCCTTGTCAGAAGTGTAGGCTGTACATACTTTCTTCCATTCACTTGGGTTGCCTTTGCACATTATTGATTGATCTTTGTTGTGCAAAAGGTTTTTGCTTTAATGTTGCTTTTGATGGTATGCTTTGGGGGTCCTATTCAAGAAATTCTTGCCCATTTCAGTGTCTTGAAGTGTTTCTTCCTATGTTTTCCTGTAATAGTTTCCTAGTTTTAAGTCTTGAATTTAAGTCTTTAATCTATTTTTACTTTATTTTTGTAGCTGGTGAGTAACCCAATTTAGCTGGTGAGTAACCCAACTTAGCTACATGTAACTTCTACATGTAGACATTAGATTTTTCCAGCACCATTTACTGATTGTTCTTTCTCTAATGCATGTTCTTGACACCATTGTTAAAGAGCAGTTAGCTGTAGATGAGTGGGTTGACTTCTAGACTGTCTGTCCCACTGGTCTATGTGTCCTTTTGTGCCAATCCCATTCTGGTTTTTGGGTTTTTTGAGGGATTTTTTTTGGTACTGGGAATCAAACTCACAACCTTGCTCTTGCCAGGCAGGCGCTGTGCCACTGAGCTATATCCTTTGCCCCCCCGTTCTGGTTTGGGTTTTTTTTTTTGTCTTTTTGAGACTGGGTCTCACTGTGCAGTTCAGGCTGGCCTGGAACTCACTTGTAGCCCAGGCTGGTCTTGAACTCACACAGTCCTCTTGCCTCAGCTTCCCACGTGCTGGGATTACAGGCATGCACCACTACACCCAGCTCCCATCCTGTTTTAATTTTTACGTATTTGTAGTTTGCTTGGAAGTCCAATAGTGTAATGCCTCTGCATTGCTCATTTTGTTCAAGACTTCTTTGGCTATTCATGATTTTATGATTCCATATAAACTTTAGAATTTTTTTTCATGTTCTGCAAAAAATGTCATTTTGATAAATGTTGCACTGAATTTAAAAATTGGATAGTATTTTAATATTAATGTTTTGGGGCTGAGCATATAGCTCAGTGGCATAGCACCTGCCTCGCAAGCACGAGGTCCTGAGTTTGAGTCCCAGTACCCCTCCCCCCAAAATACAGATGTAGATATATTGATATTTTCAATCCAGGGACATGAATTTGGTGTCCTCTTCAATTTCTTTCATCAGTGTTGTATAGTTTTCATTGTGGAGGTCTTAGACTTCCTTAGTTAAATTTATTCCTACATATTTTTTTTGTACCTATTGATAAATTGGGTTGATTTCTATTTCAGATTTGCTATTAACATAGAAATTGTACTGGTTTTTGTATGTTGATTTTTGTATCCTGCAACTTTGCTCAATTTATATTTTAGTTGTGATAGTTTTTTGGTAGATTTTTGGAGGTTTTAATAGATAAGATCATGTCATCTGCAAACAGGGACAATTTTACTTATTTTCTAGTTTGGATCCCCTTTGATTTTTTTTCTCTTGGCCTGTTGCTCTGGCTAGGACTTGCATAATTATTTTGAATAAAAGTGGTGAAAGTAAACTTTCTTGCCTTGTTTTAGATAATAGAGCAAAAGGGTTCAGCTTTTAAATGACTGCTGGCTTATTATAAGTGGCCTTTATTATGTGGAAATAGCTAACTTTGTTTGGTATTTTTGTTGTGAAGGGATGTTGAGTTTTATCCAATCCTTTTTCTGCACCTATTTAGCTGAACATAATGGTTTTGTCTTGCATTCTGTTCATGTGGTATATTATGCTTATTGAGTTGTGTATAACATGCCACTGTTCGTATCCCTGGGACACTTAATCATGATGAATTATCTTTTTAATAGACTGTTGGATCTCCTTTACTAGTACTTTGCTGAGGATTGCTGTGTCTATGGTCATCAAAATAATTTGGCTTCTAGTTTTCTTTTTGTGTCACTGTATGTCTGCATCTGCTTTTGGTATCAGGGTAATGGTGGCCTCATAGAATGAGTTTGGAATCATTCCATTTCTACATTTTAAAAAGGAGAATTAGTATTAGTCCTCTTCGAATGTTTAGTAGAGTTCAACAGTGAAACCATGTGGTGTTGGGCTTTTCTATTACGTGGCCTTTTCTTACCGGTTCAATCTCATTACTTGTTATTGGTCCATTCAGATTTTCTCTTTCTTCATGATTCAGTCTTTTGGCAAAGTGTATGTGCATAAGAAATTGCCCATGTCTTACAGGTTATCATATTTGCTGTTCATCATAATCTGTAATGATTTTTTTATATTCCTATGGTATTAGTTGTCATGTTTCCCTTCTAACCTCTGATTTTAGTTGAACCTTCTATATTTTTCATAGTCTAATGATTTGTCTATTTTGTTTATCTTTTCAAACAATGAGCTGTTTGTTTTGTTGATCTGGGTATTTTTTAATCTCCATTTTATTTACTTCTGCTCTGATCTTTATAATTTTCTTTCCTTCTACTAATTTTGAATCTGGTTTGTTCTTGTTCTTCTAGTCCCTTGCGATGCAGTGGTAATAGGTAGTTTAGTTTTTGATGTGGCTACTGGTTGCTATAAACTTCCCTCATAGTACTGCTCTTGCTGTATTTGTTTGGGTATATTCCCATTTTCACTTGTTTCAGAAAATTTATTTTCTTCTTTTCTGATCCATTGGTTTTTCAAAAGTTAAGTTTCTATGTATGTATATAGTTTGCAAAATTTTTCTTGTTCTAGTTTTACTGTTTTATAGTCAGAAGATACTTGATAGAATTTCAATTATATTGAATTTGTTGAGACTCGTTTTGTGGTCTGTCATATATATGATCTATCCTATAGAATGTTTCATGTGCTGAAGAGAAAAATGTGTTTTCAGCAGCTGTCAGATGGACTATTCTGTAGATGTCTTTTCGATCCATTTGGTCTAGCATCCAGTTTAACTCCGCTATTTTTTGGATGATCTGTGCATTGGTGAAAGTGGGATGCTAAAGTCCCCACTTATTAGCGTCTTTCTCTTTAGGACTATTAATAATTGCTTTAAACTGAGCAAGGTGGCACATGCCTATAGTTCCAAGTTACTTAGATAAATTGAGAAGATCCCTTAAGCCCAGGAGAAGGGGGCCATTAGGGTCTGCCTATGTTTGGTTTCACCAGGTCAACACTAAGTTCTAGGAAAGTCATAGTTTACCATCCTCTGCTTCCCAAATCCCATCCAAAATGGGATTTTGCTGCACACTCTGCTGCTGGTGATTGGAGTGGTATTGGTGAGTGTAGTCCCTTAGCCACCTAGGCTTGACTCTAGGCTGAGTCACATAGCAGCAAGGCCCTGCACAATCTTAGGGATGCACCACACACCACAGGTGGCAGTGATGTAGGCCAACACACAAGTCTGTCCTACTGTGTTGCAAGTCTTTGCTTGGAGTTCCAACTACAAGTCCTGGTATAGTGACGGCTAAGGTTGGAGGGACCAGATGGTACAGACAGTTCCTTGGCAACTAAGTCTCAGGCTAAGTTGGGTTGCTCCTGCCTTTCACAACCATAGGGGCCTGCATAGTATCAGGAAGTAGATGCATGTGCACACCAAGGCTGGAAATGACACAGATCACAACTGAGTCAGTCCTATTAGCATGAAGCTCTCTGCCTGATGCTAAGGCTGGTCTACAAGCCTACATCTGTGAATCTAAGCACAGAAGGGTCTCATCACAGAAGGCCTAATACCAGACTCTGAGTCTAAACCCTAAGCTAGCTTATGCACTGCTCCCCAGCAAGTGGAGTCTTACTCTGTCCACTATCCTAGGTTGGAAGAGAGTGGTGGTTGCACCTGCCTAACCGCAGTTCCAAAGGTTCAGTCCATGGTTATTGGCCTGACAGTAGGTGTCTTGGGGCTTTGCCCAGCACTGAGTTTGACCATGGCAGGCCTAGAATTGGGTTGTAAGTGTGAAGCTTAGTAATTATGCTGAGCTGCTTGGAGTTAGGGGAGGAGTGACATAGGCAATAGGCAATTCATATTCCTGCCTTCCTTGTATACCTTTTCATCCCATTATACTAAAAGCAGCCCTTTGCTTTGTGAAGGTACTTGGGTTGTATAACTCTTCCACTTAGTGTGTCTGTGGGGAGACAGTTACTGGAGGATCTTACTCAGTCTCCATCTTCTAAGTCTTTTATAATGGACTAACCCCATATGAACTGTCAAGGTTTTGATCTGTCATGTAGGCCCAATAATAATGGACATTCTTAGTAGAAAGATTTTAATTACATTTATATTTCATTTTTGTAATTTCAGATCCTTTTAGAATAGAAAATGAGAGTATCAAAAATACTCAAGGATGTTGCTATACTACTACCTACTGTAGAATTATATGTAATTATCCCTGTTCAAGCAGTAGAATTGTGCATGTGGAATCATGGAGGTTTGTGATACAGACTTGGCTCAGATTGAAAGGAATTTTCCCAAATAATTCAGATTATGCTGCTTGTTCAGTCCAGCTTCCAAATTACCCTTTCCTGTCTGGGTGATTCATTTCACTTTTTACATTCTGAAGATGAGTTTCCAAGTTCAAAAACCTTAGAAAAACATTATTCCCACTGTTAGACTCAGTGACATTATCCAAGAGCCGTTTGGACTGCTTAGATGAGTTATCTCTTATGAATTTTATGAATTCACTATTAATTTTATGTCTTAAATATTAGTATGCACATAACTGAGTGGAAAAGCTTACTTGCAGATTTCCATTCATTACAATTTGTTTCATTGAAAGTCCAGGGATGGGGATTTAGCTCAGCAGCACAGCACCTGCCTGGCAAGAGCAAGGTCATGAGTTCAATTCCCGGTACCGGAAAAAAACAAACAAACAAAAAAAAGAATTCCTTTGAGGGCTGGTGATGTAGCTCAGCAGCACAGCATTTGCCTGGCAAGCGCAAGGTCGTGAGTTCGGTTCCCGGTACCGGAAAAAAACAAACAAACAAAAAAAAGAATTCCTTTGAGGGCTGGTGATGTAGCTCAGCAGCACAGCATTTGCCTGGCAAGTGCAAGGTTGTGAGTGTGATTCCTGGTACCGGAAAACAAAAAAAAAATAAAGAAAGTAAGTCCATTAAAATAAGTAAACGTCAGTTTATTTTTTCACAACAGTGGATCCTTACAAAGCTAGAAGAAGCAAGAGAACCTTCTCCAAGCCTCTGAGGAGAGCACTACCAGAAGACACAGCAGCGGTTACTCATTCGTACACTGTACCTTCTGGTACCTCTTCAGGAAGCATATCACGGGTGACTTCTAAATATATAGAGTCAGACCAGGTAAAAGAGCAATGTGATTAAAACACTTCAACTCTTCGGAGATCTATTCAGTGTCCTAGCTTGAATCATGGTTATAATTCTCATTACTTGTTATAATTCTCATTACTTTATAAAAGAAAATATTTGCTACAGGTTATTCTCTATTGTAGTGGAGAGGTTCCCCATGGAGTCCACGTGGAATAAAGTTTGATGTTTCTAGTTCATATTTTAAAATTCTATCAAGTTCAAGCTTGAGTGATGGGTAAATGATCAAATCAGACATTGCCTCAGTGGTGTTAAGTGCTGACTTACTCAGAAGTATGAAGTTCTTTTCACAAATGAATATTTTGGTATTTTCCTTATTTTTTAAATAATGAGTAGGCTTGAGTTATACTGAAAACGGACAGCATAATTATGAAAACCTCTTTTGAGACTGGACATAGATTGAATAATAGCCCTTCAAGCCTAGCCTTAAGTGGCACAAGTGCCTGCCTGGCAAGCACAAGGTGTCCTGAGTTGGATTTCTGCTACCTCAAAAAAAAAAAAAAAAAAGAGAATATAAGAATGGCTTGAAGAAATGAACACAATATATGCAAAGGGAAAGTCACTCGGAACTTTAGAGCCTCAGAAATACATCCTTGAGCCAAATTCATGAGGTGTGTTTGGTTTATGCATTTATGTTTTTGATTGTCTCTTTTTTGACTTCAAAATTCTTGAAGCCTTAATAATACCTACTATTTGTTCACTGGTAAAAAAGAAATGAAATATTCCACAGCTTAGATACAATCAGCTATGCCTTGGAGCCGATAGCCCCTCTCATAGTAAATGTATCTAACCCAATAACCTGCCTGTTGGTGATATATTAATTACTGATTTGCTTTTTTAATAATCAGAAGAGTATAGCTTATCAAAAAATTATGGACCGTACATTAGTAAAAAGTAATGCCATGGAGGCTTTTTTCTTGACTTTTGTCCAAGATGTTTGCATCTTAATATTTCAAGTGTAAAGGGACAAATATATGACTGTAAATTATGAACAGAATAGTTCAGTGTCTTAATTATTGAGAAACAGACTATTTGGATTTATGTTATATGTGTCACCAAAATATAAAATTTTTGGAGTTGAAGACTGTATAATCAGTGGTTGTAAAATTCTCCAGAGGCTCGTTAAACCTTTGCTTTGTTGTAAAAGCCAAAATAAACTGCATGGCAGACTGTAATTGTAATTGTATTTCTTGTTGACCAAATCCTACTGAGTACTACAGATTTCTCTGATTACAAAAACACATTATCAGTAATTTCCTGTAGGGTGTTTTTACTTTGCTGATTATAAATTGAATCAAGGTAACAAACTTTAAACCACATGATAGCATGACCCAGTAATAACCTTTTTCCAGTAATGTACGTATTTCCCGTTGTTGAGCTTCTCCAAATTGCATACCTCAAAATTTAACGTAAAAGTATAGGTGATGTGCATTGGATTGTCCTTATTTGGAATGTTGCTTTCCTGGAGTGCCACTCAGTACCATTAGTCAAATATCTCTGTTAGCCATCCCAGCTCCAAAGAGTTCAGCATTCAGATAAATTATAGAGCAGTAACCTTGGCTATCCCACAGTGAAATAAAAATGTAAAATATTAAGTAGAAATTCTTCCGCTATCTTGTGCCAACCAGCAGGACTGTCTTAACCACCACACATACAAAGCTAATGTGCCTGCTCCCTCGTGTTCCCTTAAGAACCCAGAAATACATCATCATCATTTTTCTCCGTCAGTCGCCTGCCTATCACATCCTCCTGTGACTTTTTCTGTCTCAAGAGTAGAAGGAAACAGTTTCAAGAACCCTTATTTATCAAGTATTTCAGAAGATTGTCCTCATCTTAAAGGGCCACAAAAACTAAGAACATTAATAAATTATTAGATGGTGAATCTTTGACATATCATTTTACAATTTGTAATTATGCTTGATTCAGTAGTCTTTTTTTCATATAATGGAGTTTGCAACTTTACTGTATTTGTAAACAAATCCACCCTGAATTACAGTGCAAGCACTGCTTTTAGCTTTGCTTAACATTATTTTAAAAAGAAAAAATAACAAAAAACACAATACAGAATTTCAAAACTAGTTAAAAGATTAACAGTGGTTAATATTGTTTCTTCTTTCCTAGTCTTAGCACTATATTGAGATTTTCCCTTAAGATAAGCGTAGAACAGATCTATCTATGGGCAGTTCTTCCTTTCCCTTCTCTGTAATCCTAATGTATTTGAAGGCAGCTATCTTGTGGCATTCAAATAACACTCTCCATAAATGTATATTATCTCCTGCATCATAATTGCTTCACTTTTTCTGGTAACATATAAGAGCCATAATATTATCCCAGTGGATATCTATGTACCTAGGTCATCTCTTAGAAACATCCCACAAAGTGTTACTTTATTTTTTGTTGTTTTTTTGAGACAGGGTCTTGCTATACAGTTCAGGCTGGCCTCAAACTCACAGCATTCCTCCTGCCTCAGCCTCCCAGTTCTGGGATTAAAGGCATGTGCCACCATGCCCAACTTGTTATTCGTGGCTGGTAAAATAAAAAGGGATTCTTTTGTGCTGAATTCTCTGTACCTTGTTTAGTCATCAGTTGCTTCTATTAGTGGCTCCTGGATCCATGGCAACCTGAGTTGGGATTTACAGGTCCTTCTCCTGGCACCATGGTCTGTACACTGGACAAGGATTATTGACCCATAGGGGGCTTGTTAAAACCCGTGTCACAGAGCTCTCCATTGAGACATCATGGTCACACTAAGTCGCTTGTATGGCATTGGTCCATAGACCACTGTTCTACAGAAAAGTCCCTCAGAGCCAAAGATGCTCAGCTTCCTGATCCTGTCCATTTCTGAGGTCTATGAGCTTATAGACTGCAGTATTTTGGTACATGTGAGGAAAATGTGGAAAACCAATCATGCAGACAGCAAGAGATGCACCAAGTTAAGACCCTTGCCAACTCAGTTCTGACCACCTGCTTGCTATTACATCCTGCACTGTTGTTCAGTTGTTGCAACACAAACTACCACAAGAGAGAGGAAACAGCCAGTGTGCAAATAATAAAGCCCCAGAAAGGAGGTCATGCATGTGGACATCAACCAGTGGATATGAAATTTCTACAAGTTCAATTGAAGTCTATCCCTTCTCTTTCTTGTACAAACTCCCATGAGCCTCCTTGCCTGCAGTCTTCCCATAGCTGGTAACTAACAGCTGTGACTGTGTCATGTCAGGTGGTTAGCTGTGAGTAAACAATGGGGGCTTCTGGCAAGCCCGGTGCCACATACCCACTGTTAATATTGAGTATGTGACTCAAGCATGGTCACACTATGTCACACCAGCTAACAGGGATAACTGTCACCACTGTGGTCTGCAGGGCTTTAGGCGCTTGTTACAGCAGGAGAAACTCCTCCACTGAGGTATAGTAGGGTCCTCTCCAAAAATACCACTCTGTCGTCTAAAAGGAGACTGAGGCCCAGAGAACTCAAATGGCTCAAGGCCACTGAGCTAGAAGCAGCTCTCCCAATTCCCAGCCTAGGCTTTATTCCACTAAATTGTTCCTCTTGAACTTTATGCAAACTATCCCAAAGCAGTCCAGTTCTTCTTGGCCATGAACACTTTAAAAACTGAACTGCAATGGAGAGAAACAAAAAAGGAACAAGGTAAGGTATCAGTTATACCGTGACATCCTTAAATTGCTATTAGAACCACTTGGAAGAAAAAGTCATACCTTGGAGGATCACATCTTAGATGGGAAGGAGTGTGACTTCTTTGGGGTAGTCTATAAGAATCCATTGGATATTCTGTGCAGTCTTCAAATAGTTCCGAGGTCAAGAGAAACAGCAGGAAGTGTGTGTGTGTGTCAGAAGACAACTTCAGGGATTAGCCCCCTGGAGTGATCTGGGGTGGATTTCCGCTTCTGGAACCACACTTGGAATGCCCTCACACCAAGGCCTGGTGTCCAGTATGCTTCACTGATGTTCTCATGGCAAAGCAGGGGACTCACTAGAAGTACCCTCCTGGAGTGACTGAGTGCTGGCTATAGGAGAAATAGAAATGGGAAAGTAGACCTGGTGGGGTCTAAACAAATTGCCTAGAAAAAAATCTGAAAATATTTAAGATAAAATGAGCCTTATTCTTTTAGCTCAGTGCTTGCTCCAGCAGCACATATACTAAAATAATCGTTCCAGCTCAATCCTGTTTGACAGATGTGGAAACCGAGGTGCAGAAAAGTGGAAAAACTTATTAAACATCACCTGGCTTGTCAAAGACAAAAACAGGATAATCCCTGTCCTCTCTTCTCAATAGACATATTCACAACTCCACGGAAGTAAGAGTGCTTCCTCCTTTCTAATCTAATCTGGATACTCTACATAGAAAACTCCAAAAACAAAAAAAGGCTTATAGGTTTAATGACCAAATTCATTAGCACAGCTGGATACAAAGTCAACACTCAAAAGTCAATAGCATTCCTGTACATAAACAACAAACACACAGAAATTAGGGAACCCACAATAGCATACAAAAACATGAAACACTTAGGAATCAACCTAATGAAATGAAAGATCTTTACAGTGAAAATTACAGTACTCTGAAAAAAGACTGAGGAGGATTTCAGAAAATAGAAAGGTACTCTCTGCTTATGGATAGGAAGAACCAACATTGTGAAAATGGCCATACTCCCAAAATTGTGCAGATTCAGTCCAATCCCAATTAAAATACCATTAATATACCTCAAAAATCTAGAGAAAACATTCCTAAAATTCATCTGGAACTAAAAGAGACCTAGAATAGCAAAAGCAATCCTGAGAAACAAAGGCAAGGCAGGAAGCCTCACAATCCTTGACTTGCAATTATACTACAAAGCTACTGTGATAAAATCAGCACGATACTGGCAAAAAACAAAACACTGAGAATCAATGGAACAGATTGAAATATGCAGACACAACTACCAACACACTCAGCCACCTTATTTTTGATAAAGGGGCCAAACATGTTCACTGGAAGAAAGATAGCCTCTTTAATAAATGGTGCTGGAAAAACTGGCTTTCCACATGCTGAAGACTAAAACTAGACCCATGTCTGTCACCATGCACTAAAGTCAAAATAGGAGATCTAAATGTTAAAACAAAAATGCTAAATCTACTGGAGAGAAAGTAGGTAGAAATTTTGAAGACATGTAGGTAGAGTTTATGAACAAAAAACTGCACGAAGTACTTCAAAGAATCACCAACTGGAATGTCATCTTACTGAAAAGTTTTTGCACATCAAATAAAATCACCAATATGGTAAAAAGAAAACCCACGAATTGGGAAAAAATTTTAGCCAACTGTCCATCACACAAAGGACTTCTATCTAGAAGATACAAAGAATTAAAATAAAAAGAAAGCTTGCAATTGAAAGACCCAATGTAAAAATGGGCTCCTGAGGTGAATATGCACTTCTCAGATGAAGAAATACAAATGGCAAACATATGAAAAGATGTTCAACATCATTGGTCATTTGAGAAATGCAAATTAAAACAATACTGAGAGACTCCATCTCACCCCAGAAAGAATGGCTATCATCAAGAATCTCCAGCATAACAAATGCTGGAGAGGCTATGGTGAAAAAGGAACTCTACTCCACTGCTGGTGGGAGTATAGACTGGTGAAACCACTGTGGAAATCAGCCTGGAGATTCCTGCCAAAACTAGGATTAGAGGTCCCACTTAGGCCAGCTATTCCCTTCTGGGTATTTTTCCAGAAAAACAGAAGACATCATACCACGGCAATATATGCATCTATATTTATAGCAGCGCAATTTATCATAGCTAAATCTTGGAAACAACCCAAATACCCATCAGCAGAGGAATGGATAAAAAAGATGTATTTTTACACAATGGAGTATTACTCAGCTATAAAAAAAAGATAAACTTGAGGCTTTTATAGGTAAGTGGATACAACTAGAGACCATACTCCTAAGTGACATAAATCAGGCTCAGATGTGTGAACATCCTGTTGTCGTCTCCCTAGTATAAAAACCTGAAAGTAAATAAAACCCAGAAGGTACAATAGTGTGAAAGGGAAAGAAATTGCTCAAAGGGAAGAAACTGGGATGAGAAAAAGTAGGAAAAAAAAGGGGGAAAAAATATATATGTATATACAAGGATAGCTGGAATAATTGTACTGCTGATGTCTATTCGTTTATAGAAAGGAACAGTTAATGCTTTATTTTGACCAATTTTGCACGCTTATATGTGGTAGTCTGAACAACTCATTTGAAGACAACAATATGCAATATAACAACCATTGTTGAATTCCTACCATCTTGTTCAGTGAAGTTCTGTATTGTTTCTAATTTTTTATTTTTATTGTCTTTGACAGTTTGATCAATCTTGCATTCTTACATCTGGTAATCTGAGCAACTTTGTTGAAGTTAAAAATATGTAATTTAACAACCACTGTTAATTCCTGTCATCTTGTTTTGAAATCCTGTATTGTTTTTATTGTTTTTGTGTTTCATTTTTGTCTGTTATTTTGGTGGTGTTTTCTTTAAAATAAAAAAAAAAAATCTAATCTGAAGGCTTGAAGACAACAAATCTGCCGTGTGAGTCTATTAGAAAATGTAGAGTTGTAAGACTTTAAAATAATGCAACTAAAATTATCTCCAAAAAGACTTCACTAAATAGTAATTTTCTTCACTGGGCATGGGTGCCAGTAATACTGACGTAACACTAGGCAAGGGGAGCTTTTCCATCCTGCGAGTGTATGTACCACAATAATGTCATGAATTACACTTTTGGGAGAGACTTATATTTCCTTCTGAGCTTATATTTCAATTAGACTGGTAAATGGTTACATACAGAGTTTAGATACAGATATGACACATTAGAGGTAAGCATATGCAGACAGTTCTGTCCCATAAATGGAGTACAGAACAATCCTTTGCATAACAAGCATTTTCACTGGGGAGAAGCAAGGTTAGAACAGTGGAGCAGTATGCTCCTGAAACTCGTACTTACAAGTATGCTATTGCATACAGGAAAAACATGTGCTACTGTGATGCAAAGTGAAGGCAGTATGCCAAAAGAATATACATGGAAAAGCCATACAAGGTGTGATCAAAATATACAATGAATGTTTTAAACTATTATATTAAAAAACCCATTCCCACTAATCCTCCTCATGACACCCCACCCCCACTTGGAACACACAGAGCCCGTCGTCCTTGTCACCCTCTGAAGCAGTTCTGGAAGTGCTTCTTTGTCTTTATGAGATGTAATAGATACGGTGCATGCTGGTACTGAGTGCCACCCAACAGAATGGCAGCTCGGAGGAACATAAGCAGTGTGACCTCGCCCACCTTACCAGATCCGGCACCAGGCAACTTTTACCTCTTTCCCCAAGTGAAAATGACAGTGAAAGGCAAAAGTTTGGAATACATTCAGGGCATCAGGACAACAGTGACAGTGCGACTAAAAGCAATGCAATTCTAAGAGAAAAAAACACACTAGAACTGTTTCAGAAAGTGGCAAGAATGAGGGATAAGTATATTCGAAACAAGTAGTATTCTAAGGGGAATTAATGGCAATTTGTAGTGTACCACAATAAGATTTTTTTTTTTTTAAAGTTCAACATTCATTTTTTTTTCAGTCACACCTCATACAATATAAAAAGGACAAAAGTTTTACCTAAGAGAACAAGCACCATATTGTCTGTGTAACCCAGTGAGCATGTGTGTCCGTGCTGGGAGAAGGTCAGGCTGGGCATGAAGATGGCACGTTTCAACAGTGTGGCCCAAACTACTTTTTCCCATTACAGGGGAGCTACCACAATCTTCTCTCACCCTTTCTCCTGAAAGAGGGCCCAACCAGTGCCGCAGCAGGTCAGGCCACGGCAGTTGGTCATGATTCTTAGCAATTCACACATTGCCTGTAATGTCCAGGGACAGTGCAGGGACTTATTTTAAATGTAATGAGAATTTTAATCCTATATTTCTAACACTATCCAAGGATGAGACTGGAAAACAGTTCTCGTAATTAGAGGGCTCAGTTGCTAGGTAAGTGCAACTTAGGCAGACAGTGATGCTTTTTAAAATCTCAGAGTTACACCTCAAGGACACCTCTGCCTGATCTCAATGACCGATTCTGCCCCCGTGTTGTAAGACAGTAACCTTATGAGTTCCTGTAAGAGTAAATTCTGCCTAGCCAAAGACATGCATAGCCAACTATAGAATGCAACGTTATCTGCCTTTTGTACTTCCTTCTCAAAACCTACGTAAGCGATTAGTAACCTCTGAGTGAGGCTGGTGATGTGAACCTCTGGTTCCCCAGCTGGCATAATAAACTGCCTTCCAAAGTTCCTCTGGCGCTGTTGTCTTCTGTTTGGCCTGGTCCTCAATTCCACAGCAATAGAAGTCCCATAACTACTTGGGACACTGCAGATCAGACAGGCCAGCCTTTTATTTCCTCTCTGTCCAATGAAAACATTTTTTTTAAAAAGGGAAGAAAGGCAGTTGATGCCTTCAGGTCAAGCTTAGTCTGGTGAAATCATTCTTTCCCAACAAAACCTAGTATTTCTTTTAGCTGATTATACCCAACCCTCTAACTATGATTTTGCAAGTGAAATGTCAGCATCGGTAAAGGCCTTCCAGGAAGGTGATACTTCAGTGCATAAGAAATGTGCTTTGGCCTGAGCCTAGCCTTTCGTTCTCCTACAAAAAACTCCAGACATTTCCAATGTCACCAACTGTTCCAGTAGCACTAGGAAACAGCAGTTATGCAAGAAGACAAAACAAGAAGGAAGTATGCTTTTGTCCCCAGGCTTCTCTTTTGTAGCAGCTACACACTGGCATTAGCTGGGTAACATACTGCCCTGGAATTCCTGGTGTTGATGCACACATTCAGTTCCCTGGTTATGCCTTCATCAGTGTTCAAAATGCCACACACTTCAGCCTTTTTGCTCTTTCCATAGGCCTGGGCTTGTCGCATCTCCAAGGAACTTTGTATGTTCTCTGAGCATCCCAGCAGCCTGCAAAGCAGAAGGCTACTTAGGATTCAGAATGCTGACAATTTCCTACCTGGATCCACGCCACCAAGCTGAAACTCAGCCTGCCTGTGCTGAAATAGGAGCCCAGCCACACAGCTCACAGCTTTTTCAACTGCCTCTCTCAGTACTGAAGAACTCCCCCAGCAAACCAGCTTCTAAGAGGTGGCCTTTTTCAAGGGAATTGCAAAGGAAGTGATGTCAAGATTCATCACAGGACATACACATTCAACTAGACACTCCAGCCATAAGCAAGCCCCCCAAAGCCTAGGCAGATACCCAACTGTGAAAATTTTTAGAATTTTTACTTTAAAAAAAAAAAAAATCTATATGAATTATAACTTCACTACCAACAGGAACCCTGAACTGCTACAGCACTGTCTCACGTTACTGAGTTACACCCTATCATGTGTTAATTATGTGTGTCCAGGTCTAATCTCTGTTAGATGCTGGAGCAACTAATACTGCCGTCTGTCCACTCTGGCTCTACTTTCCAGGGACCAAACTCCTCAGAAAAGAAGTAGAAAGGAATAAAACAGCAAGCAAAATACCAGCCAGGATACTACACAAGCAGAGCATGTGGCAAACACTTGTAATCCTATCACTATGGAGGCTGAGGTAGGAGGATCACTGTGAATTGAAGGCCAGCCTGCGCTGTGAGCTCAAAGCCTCAACAATACAGTAAGACCCTGTCTTACAACCAAAGAAACAAAAATCAAAACTAAGACATCACACAAGGAAAAAACAGTGATTAATCAAAAAGTGAAAATGGTCTTACATGAATTAACTGCAAAGTATGAGCAATGGAAAAGCATGGCCAAGTCAGAACGCTTTTGAAAACTGCCCTTCCCAGAAAATGGGAACTTGCACAATCTACATGTGCATGCAAATTACAAACTTTGCAAAATTGCAAAGCAAAGTGTAGCAGCCAGATTTCCTAGTAAATTTTTTTTTTTTTTTTTTTTTGGTTTTTCTCCAGTACCAGGAACCGAACTCACGACCTTGCGCTTGCCAGGCAGGCGCTTTGCCACTGAGCTAATCCCCAGCCCTCCTAGTAAATTCTTATCTCAGGACATTTCATTTGTTTAGGAAAATTCCCGAGTAACCTGTTAGTATGGGAAGATGAAGTTCCTTCTAGAACTTGGCCTGAAGGGACAAAGAACATGAATTTCTCCCTAAAAGTAGTGAGTTTCTGGAGGAAAAAGGTAATGGTGAGGGCATCCTGCAAGAGATGACTCAGTAGACATGAGTCTGTGTTAAGAAACAGTTAACCACTCAGTTTTAAGCTATTTGTTCTGTGATCAAAAAATATGGGTGAGCTGGGGCTTTAGCTCAGTGGCACAGCGTCTGCCTGGCAACCGCAAAGTCATGAGTTCAATTCCCGGTACCGGAAAAAAAAATATATATATATATGGGTGAATGCTGCTGCCTAGTGCAAGCCAGTTGAAAGGCAGGCATCTTCAATACAGGAAGCAGCAAGCCGAACCTTAGTAAAAGCATGTGAGAAGTTTCAACTTGTTTGGTGCAGTTACTTGTGAGCTACAGTTGAGAGGTGCGTTTACACCATAAATCACAGACTCAGAAAAACACATTCACATTAGCCGGGCATGGTGGTGCATGCCTGTAGTCCTGGCACTTGGGAGGTAGAGGCTGGCCTGGGCTACATAGCAAGTTCAAGGCCACCCTGAACTACACAGTGAAACCTTGTCTAAAAAACACAAAGAACACTAAATTAACTTTCATTGGAGTTACATGATCATGCAGCTCCAGACTCCCAACTTTCTAAGAAATGTCATATGGGACACAAAACTTGAGTCTGATTATGATCATGAGATGAAGGTTCAAGTTGTCAATGGAAATCCCCCAGTTCTCTTCATGTAAAGAAAGCATGTCAGTAAGTTCCAACAGCAAGGTGATACGGGCTTTTTGACCTTCATGGAAACATGAGCCGAGTTTGTACCCAGAAACACTAAAAACTCAGAATGTTATATAGCTTATTAGAGCATTTTTTAAATGGTGGTGTGAAAACAACCCGAGATTGGGTAACTGGTTTCATCCTCCGTCATGACAGTACTCTATGTCATGTATCACTTCTGGAACCACAATTGCTGTTAAACAAAACAGTTGCGTCTTCATCCACCTTATTCATTGGATCACACACCACACATTTTCTGACTCTTCTCAGAAATCAAAATCACTATGAAAGGCCAACAGTTTTAATCAATTCAGGTTATCAAGGCAGTCATGAGAACTCAACTAAAAACATGAAAGAGGTCTTCTAGAGCTGCTTCAAAAGTAGCAAGAACAAAGCCAGGCATAATGGCACACACCTGGAACCCTAGCACTCGGGAAGCTGAGGCAGGAGGGTTACTGTGAATTCAAGGCAGCCCTGAACTACAAAGTGAAGACCTTGTCTCCAAAAAGGGCAAGAAAAATGGGACCTGTGTTCGAAGCATGTGGGTAGTATTCTGAGGGGGATTCGTGGCAATGCGTCTTCTGCTATAATAAAATTAAAATATTTACCTATTTATAATCACACTTTGTAACTTCTCTAAAACACTGCCATACACTGTGGGGGCTGGGCAGGGGACAACCGAGAATGGGGCCAGTGAATGGGGTGGCAGGTTCCTAAGCCCGTAACTCGCAATACAATAATACTTTCTAAAGTCCTTGGTTTGAGGGCTGGATTTACTGTCCCACCTGAAATAATCGAAAGTAAAAATATACAAGGTATATGAAAAAACAATGGCAGATGCAAACATACGAGTTAAGGAACTGGCAAAGGAGAATTGTGACACAAACAGAAAAGCTACTCAGGACAGACCCAGACAAGAAATTAAGAGCTTAGGCCAGGTGTGGTGGTGCACACCTGTAATCCCAGCACTTGTGAGGCTGAGGCAGGAGGATCGTTGTGAGTTCGAGGCCAGCCTGGGCTACAGAGTAAGTTCAAGGCCAGACTGAACTGCATAGCGAGACCCTGTCTCAAGAAGACTGACTGACTTGACTGACTGAATAAATGAATGAATGAATGCAAGAATCCAAGAACTAGGTTTATCTTAGTACAAGCGATCCATGTCTGTCTGAGGCTGATCACTGTATGCCCTTCGTAACTCCTCCGTGTCTGTGTCCACTTAGCAAGTCTTACAGTCACGATGTCAGATTCACCCAGAAGCCACCATTTCTCACCACCCCCACCGCGGCCACCCTAGCCAACTCACTGGCATCCAGGCCTTGCCCTCTTACACGCTCCTCTCCCACCCCGCCTGTCTGCACAGCAGATACCGCAAGAGCTCTGTGAATGGAAGAATACTTACGCGCTTGGTGTCTGTCTCTCCCACCAAAGTGCAAGCACCACAAAAGGCGCAGTGCTGTTTCCTCAGTGCCGTATTCCCAGGGACTAAAACAGTACTAACGGATGTGGGTATTTACATTTAGCACTATAAATATTTATTAAATAAAGTCAGTTATAAAACCATATGCTGCATACCTCTAAGAAATAAACAGAAAACCTCCTTTTGTGCTGACCTATGGTCTCCAGGGGGAGGGGTCTGTAAGTCATACTGTGGGAGGCACTACCTTGTCACCTGTGGCTGATCTACAGTGGCTTATGTATGACAGGAAATCCACAAATGCTCACTGTATGGATAAAGCAACAAATATAAAATAGGTCTGATATCATACATGGTGTGCTGAGGACTGACCTGTACAGAACACAGCTGCTTTTGGCACAGAAGTATTCAAAAATAAGAGAAAGTCAAAAGAAAATATATTATTCAGCATGGACCTAAAGCATTATGTGCCACTCACAAGAAACGCAGAAGACTACAGTAATTCTTGTCTTCAAGGAACTGATGTATCTATTATGTTGTGAAGAACTATAAGCAACTCGGGTATGAGACAGATGGTCTACTAGACATACATCATACAAGAAACACTTGGAAGGAACAGAGGAAATGACCATCCTTATCTGAGGTCATGGTCAAGGAAAGAACCCTAAAACATATTTTAGCCAGGAGTGGCGGCACATGCCTATAATCCCAGCACTCAGGAGGCTGAGGCAAGAGGATCACTGCAAGTTTGAAGCCAACCTGGGTTACAGAGTGAACTCCTGGCCAGCCTAAACTACAGTGAGACCCTGTTTCAAAAAAAAAATTTTTTTTTTACTTTAGCTGAATCTCCCAAGGAATTTAGATAAGAAAAAGCTCATTTAAAGAAGGCACAATCTATATGCATAACATACATGACTAGATGGTTAATAGAAGCCAGTTAGCAAAACATGGGCTGATATTCTGCTATGGATGGAAAAAAGTCACAAAGCACTTCCCTTTAAGGATAGAGCCTGTGCTTCGGAATGAGCCCAGACCACCTTTCAAATCTCCCATTTCCCCAATATGATGTGTCCTCAAAGTGGGGGTAGGGGTGGGGGGCTTAAATTTTAAAACATTAAGTTAACAAAATCAGGGAGAGGAAGACAACATGTATTTACTCCTGGCCAGGTCTAAAAATGTACTCAGCACCACTCCCTGCTTTTGTCAGCCCCAGGGAGGGAAGGGGCCTAACAGCTGCTGCCCGTCCATGCGAGGGGTGCGCTCTTCCGCACCAGCAGTTACTGAGGTTCTCCTCCCTCGGGGCACGAGGCTCTTAACTCATTTTGTGCAGAAGAGGAAAGATTCTGATACACTGACTGCTCCTCATTTAAGCCATGAGGTAAATCCTACCTTGAGATTTAACTATCTTTATAATTATCTTTATTTTCTGATTAAAAATGCATATATATAAAGGGAAGGGATAAAGAGTACAAGAAATTGCACTGTGCTGACAGAGACTACAAATCCTAATTAAGGGTCAACAGATATTAAAGGAACCAACTACAAGAAGTCTCATCCAGGCATGGATAGTGGAGTCTCATTTTACCCTTAAATGTATGCAAAACACTTCTCCACAGAACTGACCCCACCGCTGTCAGATTGCTGTTAGGCATGGGTCGCTCCCTCCATGCCTGGTGTGACGTAAGGGCAGCTCACGGCTGAGCTCAGCAGTGGAACCGAGTGAACTTAGGAGAGAAGGGCACCGTCAGAGGCTGGTCACTGGGCTTGATCCCCACAAAGCGGTATCTGCGTACTGGCTTTGCCTTGTGCACCTGCAGAACAAAGAAAGTAAAGTTAGCGTTGGAAGGGATGTGAGAACTATGCGTAGCGGTTTTGTTCTGTTGCAGGACTGAACCTAGACCTTTATTGTTTTAGTTTTAGAATTTTGAAACAGGGTCTCATGAGGCTGCTCAACTGTCTAGGCTGGGCTTGAACTCGTGATTCTCCTGCCTCAGCCTCTCGGTGTTGGGATTACAGGAGTGTGCCACTGCACCTGCCTTTACTTTTTCTTTTAGAGAAAGCGGTTGTGTAGTTTTACAGATATCAATTATGAATTTAAAGGGAAGGGGCAAAAGTACAACAGAAAGCACCTGAGACCAATAGGTTTCCACGAGCTGTTTGTTGGGTCCCTCACTAAGAATGCCAAGCCCGTCTCCTGTGTGACTCACCAGGGCAGTGATGGCGACCTCCAGAGCTTTCAGTGGTAAGAAACAGCCTGCTGCGGCGCATGTGCCGTAATTTCACCGCTGTACACTGGTATACAGTGAATGAGGCCGCACTCAATTGCAGAGTTACAAGTTAAGAATTAGCCAGAATACAATCCTAAGCTTACTTCTCTCTCTTTCTGGTTTTTGCGGTACTGAGGGTTGAACTCAAGGTCTTCACACGACATCTCCAGCCCATGTTTATTTTAAGCAAGCGTCTGTGTTGTGTGGGCTGTCCTCAATCTTGTAACCAGTCCTCTTGCCTCCGCCTCCTGAATAACTGCGATTACAGCATACACCACCACATCCTTACTGACTCTCAGTAGTCACAAAAACATGAACCCAGAGAACAACAAAAAAGTAAAATCCAACAGTATACAGGAAGGGCTGTCAGAAAAAAGACTTGGTCCCATTTATCCTTCTGGATGAGCTAAAATCAAGCCTGAATCAAGCTAGATTAGTAGAGATAACTAGCCCAGATTACTGTGCTTTAGAATACTGTCATTAGCCTATACTGAGAACTGCTGTAAGAAACACTTCTACAATGAGGACAAATACAAGAGGCAGGTCTGAATAATGACCCAAAACTAGCTACGTTGGGGCTGGTTTTATATATGAAGTGGGGAATGTACTATCTTCTCATTTCATCAGCACTTGCTAGCTTGATGTTCCCAAGAGTTTGATGTTCCAAGCTCTCTCCAGTAGCTTGTCCTAGAAGCCTGCCTGGGGCACAGGCACCTGAGCCCTCAGCTGTCTCAGCAGCCAGCCTCCGTGCTTGTTTTGTTCTGTTTTGTCCTTTTGGTGGTGCTGAACCTCCAGCCTCGCACATGGCAGTCAGGTGCCCTACCACTGAGCCCTATTTAACCACTTTTAGACAAAATATATATCTCTATAGTTATCCTTTTACTATTCATAAAAACCACCTTCTTGCTGGGTGTGGTGGTGCATGCCTGTAATCCGAGCACTCGGAAGGCTGAGGCAGGAGAACTGTTGTGAGTTGGAGACCAGGCTGGGCTACAAAGTAAGCTCAAGGCCAGCCTAAACTGCATAGCGAGACCCTGTCTCAAAAAGACAAAACAAACTAACAAGTAAGAACCACCTTCTTCCTTGTTATATGCAGTTACCACAACTTGCTGTCCTCCGCACGAAGGGTTGCTTAGTGTGGGTTATGATTTCTTTTTAGATAACTACTACTTAGGTCATTACACTAATACTGTAACTTCAGGGAGTTGAAGCCAAGAATGACGAGGGGAAAAAGTACAGTTGCCTCGTAATTCCTCCCCCTGCCCTATACCCTGTCCTGTACGCTCTTGTCTAATTGTAAATTACATTGGTTCTTAATCTCGTAAGAAAATTAAATAAATAACAGAGTTGTAGGAAATGCATCACTGTGCATGTGGGTATCACAGGATGTCCTTCTTATGCAGACCTCTGGGAGAAATTCTAAATTCAGTATCAAGGATAAGTGTGTATTTTGAACAACTGTTATGTTTCAGAACTGACAGGTTGGTTCCTCGGGAGGCAGAATCATGGCTGTTCTTAAAGCACCACGTACACACCTGCTTCGCGCCCCTCTGAACCTCCTCCTACCCCCGTGGGGACGACATCTTCCACTCGCCTCTGATGCTGCCCTGCAAGCTACTGTAGATCCTGTCTGGAATGAGGCATGGTGAGAAGAACAAGGGAGAGAACCCAGGGTTCAGTGCGCACGCTGCCCAGTTACCAGCTCCTTCCGTAGCCTGGCCAGCTCCTCCCTCTGCCGTTCCTCTTCCTGTTGCCTGGCCTCCTCCTGCTGCTGGGCTTTCTGGACTTCCACCTCAGCCCTTCTCTTCTCCAGCTCCTGTCGCTCCTTGGCTCTCTTCTCAGTGGCCAACTCAAAAGGTTCCTGAACTGGAGAACCAGAAAGGCCCTCTGAGTACAGAACCAGAGAAAACACTAGTACGCGAGCAGCAATCCCATTAACGGAGCCCCAGCCCAACCCCAGACTGAGCTGAGTGGCAGAGACATGGAAGGCAGTCACAGCCTGAGCTCTGAGGAAGCCCTGTTACAGAAAAGGTGGAATCACAGAATGTTGACAGTTGAAGGGCCCCTGGGAAAACTTAGTATAAGCAGAAGAAAAGCAAGACCCAGAGGTAAAGAAGCTTGCTCCAAACTACAGTGATTTTAAGACAGACATAGAAGAACCCTAACCTTTAAGCCACTACTCAGGGCCTAAGGAATCAAATGTCCTGTATCTCAGGTTTGCTTCAGGTCCAACTCCAGAAAGACCTCCCATCACTGACTCTTCAGGAGAGAAGCCAGTTACTGCTGCTGAAGAGCCGGCTGGTTAGCCTAAGGCTCACGTTGTATCTCGATCTGGACACAACACATTTGCGACAGAGCCACTAAGGTCAGTGACTGCAAAAGGCTGGGTCTGGGGGAAAAGCTTCTGTCCTCTAAAGCCAGACACTCTGGCTTATACCGCACTGTCCTGAAACAGCTGAGTCCTTGCATTCCCCAGGGAGGTCTGACAGTTCTGCCCCAGTCCCACAACGGTACAGGGAACACTACCAGCAACTGATTTTTTCTCTTTCTTGGGAACAAAGGGCTCCTGGGAGGTGACCGTGTTTGGACGAGCCTTGAAGTAAGTTGCTTCTTTCTGCTGTTTCAGTTCTTCCTCCAGCTGTTAGGAAGAAAGTCTGTCAGACAGGCGAGTCTGCAACTTTTCACTACTATTGCAGTTAACTCAAGTTCTAATGTTTCTGAACTGCTTTGTAAATAAAGACAGATGATTAATTATAAAAAATACTAGTCAAACCCCCACCCAGAAGTATCTGAACTCTGCCACACACACATACCACATACACTCCCCCAGTACAGTGAATCAAACTGCACTGAGCTATACATGCCCAGTCCTTAAATTTTTAAAAACATTTTTAGAATTTTAAGACAGAGTCTCCTTATGTGTTGCTCAGGCTGGGTTTCAACTTGTGTCCTCCTGACTCTGCCTCTGTATAAGACATTTTTCTGTTTTGTTTTATCTTACGAAACAGGGTCAAGGGGTGGGGATCTGGCTCAGTGGTAGAGTTCTTGCCTTGCATGCAGAAGGCCCTGAGTTTGATCCCCAGCACCACAAAAAAAAAAAAAAAAAAGAAAAAAAAGAAACAGGGTCTAATACAATCCAGGCCAAACATAACAATTATGTAGCCTAGGTTGGCCTCCAACTCACAGTCCTCCTGCCTCAGTTTCCCAAGAGCTGAGATTATAGCTGTGTGCCGCCACACCCAGCTGAGATACCTTTAAGGCTTACCTTAACCATCACAGAAATAAACTGTACATTATATGCGTCTAGATGTGACTGACCATGCAGTACCACCAATACCCTTCCCACCCCAAAAACCAAACAACTACACAAACTAAAATTTAATCAGGCCTGTAGATTGACTACTCATTTGTATGAGATGGGGAAGACAGAAAAACATATTAAACACCACATGGGAATACAATCAACAAAGCCAAGGCTGAAAAATCTACAATATCCATTTTTTTCATCAAATAAAATACAAAGAAAGGAGTCTACTAACTGAAAGAGTCTTGGAGATTTAGCAAACAGATGCATGATGTGGGCCTTATTTGGATCTTGATTTAAACAATTCAAGTGGAATTCAAATTTATAAGAAATTTGTTGCCCCTCTGCCTGCTGGCTGGCATGAGGTGAGCAACTGTACAATGCCAGCCCACCCTGCCATTGTTGCCTTGGAGCTGGCCACAGACCAAACCCACTGAAACTGTCAGCCAAAGGAAACCTCTCCTCGAAGTCCAGTGTGTTGGGTATTCTGTTCCAGTAACGGGAAAGTGACTAAGAGAGTGATTCCTATAAGCAAGGATTAGCCCAGAGATCCTTTTGGATAGCATCCAGAATAAGTGGTATTGTAAAAATACTGGAAAAATCTGAAGCAATTTTTCCAGTTGGAGATAATTAGATCCCAATTAAACCAGCCAATAACCAATTAATTGGTTTTGTTTATATTTGTGTAGTACTAGGCACTGAACCCAGGGTCTTTGCACTGAACTACATCCCCCAGATCGTTTTTTTCCTAGGACAAATGCTAAGTAGGTTATGCTCAAACTTAGGTATACTCTGGTTTCTCTTCAGATCACATAAATCTTTCACCTTTTACTCAAACTCGCAATCCTCCTCCCCAGCTTCCCAGCGTCAGGATTACAGGTGTGTACTACTATACCTGGCTCCAATTAATTATATGTAATTACTTGCTAACCATAAAGAACAAGTATGTTCCACACCATGCTGAGAAAACAGCATAGTATACTAAGCACCTATTCTCCCATCCTGGTACTTACCAAAACACAGAGAGGATTTAATTAGTAAAACTACAGTTGGAGTGATGCAATCTTACAGAGACTAACACAAAAAGCCGCAGCTTTTATATTTCCCAAGGGGTCACTTGAGAAGAGAGCCAGTGGACATCAGCTTACAAGCCAAATTCAGCTTGCAAACTGGTTCTGTCCAGCCCTTGAGCTAAGAATGGTTTTCATACTTTTGAAGGGATGAAAACACACACATATACAAGGAATATGTGACCAAGGCAGAGGCCACGTGTAACCAGAAACCTAAACTATTTACTGTCTGGTGCTTTCCAAAAACAAGTGCTGAGCCTTGGCTAAGACACAGTACTCTGAAATAACTGCGTATTTCATTCCAGGTGATGCTTCAGTGCCATGGGTCTGCCTGTCCAACCCACCAACATTCGGGCTGCTCTCCCTCCTCCCACCTGGCGCTTCCACGCCTCAGCCTTCTTGGCACCTCTTCTGTCCGTCTCCAAGTCAAACGGCTCAGGCTGGGTCACGTCCTTTACCTTCTTCTCTGGCAGGTTAATGCTATCAAAATGAGGTAAGGGACGTGCCTTAAACGTGGGTACCTAATGAAAACAAACAAACAAAACTAAACAAAGCAAAACAGGTGACTTAGGAGAAAGACTTCTGTAGCCAGAAAGCAATAGTTGCTTCAGAATATGTGGGTGAATCTGAACAAACAAGGATGACCAGTTTTCAAACCAGCGTGGTCCAAAGAAAAGAGTAATGGGGCTAAAGGGAAACCTAGGTTTTCCTCCCAATATGGCCGACAACTAAGAGTGTGATCGGAGGCAAGTTATTTAACCACTTTGAGACAGAAGAATTATTTAAATTATTTGCCCTATTTATATCTTATATAATTCTTAGAAGAATCAAAGGAAGTGCTTTTAGTCAAGTATTACATGCAAGGTCGCCTGTGAGGGATAAGAGAATACTACTGTGATACTTGCAGAAATGGAAACACCTACCTCCTGTTTCTGCAGTTCTTTTATTTTCTTCTCCTTCTGTAACTGGCGTTCTTTGTCCCGAGAATCAAAGGAGAAAGGGCAAATTTCTACAGTTCTTGCCTCTGGAAAACGGGGCTTAAAAGGCACCCCATAATGTGGCACAGACTGAGCTCTTATCACTGCTCGTTCATCCTCTTCCTGAGGCAGAAATCACAGTTCAGAAATCAGAGTTCTTACTCCCTCCCACCCCTGCGAATATGCAGTCAGCAGACACTGTGAGACAAGTCACTCATATGCAAGCCTTCGTTTCCTGTTTGGCAAAGGGGAACAATGGCAGAATCAGCTACCAAGCCCCAGGGCTGAGAGCAATGGGAAAACCTTTAATAAGGGCCTAACAGATCTAAGGTTTTTAGAACTATTAGAAGAACTCACTGAAATAAGTCAGCATAAATAAAAAGGTGATTAGAAGTAAAGTACTAACCAGACATATATATACCTTCACCTCTTTCTTGACCCAGTCTCCAGACTACACTAAAATATGTCACTAGAGTTAATAGCAGCCAAACCCAGAACAGGATGAAGTCAGTTGTATGGGTTCAAACTGGTAACCTAAGATTAGTGTGTATTTTAGTTTCAAATGAACCTATAAAAAGACTTTGCTTGAGATCCTCTATAAAATTACCCAGCTCTGGATATTTATAGATAGAATGGGAGATGGAATAAGAAAGCAGTACAACAGTGACAGTCTGTTACAATTCCATGAGCCAGGGGCTAGGGATTTAGCTCAGCGGCAAAAGCGCCTGCCTGGCAAGCGCAAGGTCGTGAGTTCGGTTCTCGGTACCGGAGAAAAACCAAAAAAAAAAAAAAAACAATTCCATGAGCCAGCACCACACAGCCATCTTTGCCATCCTGGTATTAAGGGCGGTAAGATGAGGCAGATGGAACTACGCGTTTCAGAGTCCCACACGGAACAGTGACAGTAACTCTGGCAAAAAACAGGGCTTTGCAACTTATTCTCAAAGACAGGCTGATGTCAATGCTGCAGAAACAGACAACCTCCAGTCCCCAACTCTTCCACCCTTTTTCTATAAATTGTAAATGGTTATTACGGAGCTCCAGAAGATTTGTACCTTATCAACTACTTTGCTCACAGAGGAGCAAAACAGATGAGCAGATGTTATAATACCATAAAAAGAGTTGCTGCCTTTGATCTCCATTAAGTTTAAGAAATGGTAAGGCTTGAGGAGTGGGGGGAGCACAGTGGTAGAATTCTTGCCTAGCATGCATGAGGCCCAGGGTTCCGTGAGAGAGAGAGAGAGAGGAAAGAAAGAGAGACAGAGAGAGAGAGTGGGAGGGAGATAGGGAGGGAGAGAGAGAAGGAGGGATAGAGAGAGGGAGGAAGGAAGGGAGAGGGAGAGGCAGGGAGGGAGGGGAACAGTTAAGGCTGAGACTGCTTTAGAAGGAAAGGGAAACTCCCTATCCTAGGAAATCACCTCATCGTTGGTGGCCACTCGGATTCTGTTCTTCCATGCAAAGGCTGGAGACTTGGGGATGGTCAGTGGAAGGACCTTCTTTTCAGGAACACCCTGCAAGGAATACACAACTCAAATACCCTCTCCTCTCCAAGAGAAGCTCACGTACCCTGACGACTGATCTCTCCACTCTTGGGCCCCACAGAAGTGTGTTCCCTCATGGATACCAAAACTCACAGCTGTTGAAATCTCTTGTATAAAACGGGTAATATTTGCATGATAACCTGCCCACATCTTCCCTATAAACGTTATGTCATCTCTAGGTCCTTTTTTTTTTTTTAATTTCTTTTTGAGACAAGATTTCACTATACAGTTCAGGCTGGCCTTGAACTCACTTTATAGCCCAGGCTGGCCTCGAACCTGCTGCCTCAGCCTCCCAAGTGCTAGAATTACAGGGATGCATCACATGTCTAGGTTCTTATAGTACCTAATACAACATAAATACTGATAAATAGTTATTATACTGTATTGTTTAGGGAATAATGGCAAGAAAAAGTCTATATATCTTCAGTACCAATGTAATTTTTTTCCCACAAATATTTCTATCTACTCTGATTAAATCTGCATACGAAGAATCTGCAAATATAAGGTGGGCTGACTACACATACAGAAAACTTCACTATACATACTTATTGAGACTTTCATCTCCCCACCAACTTATGAGGGCTTCAAGAATGGGCAGTATTTTATTGGAAGCACTTAACACAGACCTTGGCAAGTGTAAGGCCTTCAGGAATGTCTGTTCAACGAATGCAGTAAGAGCCAACACATGAGAATTTACTCCTTGGACTCTGAGGATAACCTTGGGAGACTTCCCCATCCCGACAATGCTGCAACTCCTCAGAACTTGTTTGCACTATTCTTCTTGCAGTGACTTTCAAAGCTACTTTTTGGACCATGCAAGACAATTGCTCAGTCTTTACCTTGTGTGTAACAAAACTGTTTCTGCCCCTACTATGTTTGACTACTCAGAAGTTTTAGTTAAAAATATTTTTTTAAAAGGTAGTCCCGAACAGTTTTAGACTAGCTTTAAAATGTAAGACTAGCTTTTAATTAATCTTTAAAGCATGAAGATTGGTGGTCATGTAGAGATCCCCAAGACTGTACCGCAGCAACAAGACAAGTGGTTTCGCAGGGTGTGCAGTGCAGTATCCCACTCACCAGAAAGGACCGTGAGTACAGTGTCTCTAGCCGGCCCCTGGGAGGGGAATGCTGTCTTGCTGCAAGATTGCTTGTTCTGTAAAGAATGCCATCACTTAGAATAGTGAAATCCAAGTGACCAGACCCTGTAATCACAGTGACAAGAGTCTGAGAGCTGTGTTTTCAAATGATCCTTCCCACAGACGATAATGAAAATGTGCTGCTCCACCACCCCGGAGACAGGCAGGCACCATGACGAATGCCCAGGCCGTGTGGACATGGGAAGAACGGTGAGGAGGAGCAGGGGCCTTGCCGTCCCACTCTGCTTCCCGCCACACCCTTCTAGGCCTCAGGACTTTTCACAGAGTAATCGAAATAAACACCTGAGGGCTCATTTCATCCTAAAATAATCCCTCTTTCCTATCTTATCCTTCTCTCTTCATCCAAGCAGCAGAGAGAGCTGCAGTTTGAAAGTCGAGCAATGGAAATCTCTAGGAGGCCAGCCAGGAAGGAGCTATCTATGAGTGGAAACAAGCCTCATAATTAGCGGGGGTAGGAAAAGGTGTTTAAGAAAATCATCACTGCAGCAACTAACACATCCTATCTCTGCAAGGAAAGCAGACTGGGGCCTCAATCTGAAATTCAGAAAAGGAAATCAGGTTTCCAGAAAAAAAGAAGGCTTCTTATTCAGTCATTTTAAGTCTGAATTATGAGCTCCTTAAAGGCCAGGATGTTGCCTTTGTCCTCTCCACAGCACCTGCAGAAAGACCTGGGAGTAACTAAGCATGTACTGGTTACTACCCCTGCACTGATGTGCATACACCTCAGTCTGCTCTACTAGCCTGTGCAAGCTTTGAGGACCAGGGTGAGGTCTGATCCCATGTTTGAATTACCAGTGTCTAATAAGCTAGAAATACATGCTGGGGCACATCAGTGTGTACTGTCACTCCATCATCCAAGACTGGAGTGTCGGTGCTGGGGTGTCACTGGCAACGTGCTGGGGATACAGATTGCACAATGCAGATATACACAGGCCTGTCCACAAGGAGTTCCCACATTCCAGTGCGAAAAACAGACAATGAGTAAAGAATAAGTTCAATACTTCCTAATTTTCGTAACAGTTCTCAATCCAGCAGAATATGAAGCTAAAAGCTATTGGGGAAATTTAGGAAAATACCCATGAAGAAGAGATGTGTGGTCAGACGCGGGCAGTGCAGTGGACAGAAGAAACCCCCGTTATGAGCAGGCACTAAGTTCACATTTCATGGCCCCCACGCTCAACACTGCATCCTCCACCTCTGCCCAGGAGCCTTCTTCGTCTCTGCCTCCTGGTGCACAGCTGCCCAGGCTCATCTCACCACCTACCACCCCCAGTCGACACAGGCAGGCTCTTCGGTTCTACCACACAAGTCCAGGACCTAATCTCAGTTCTACCAAGGATTCTTAAAAACATTTCTATGGGGAAGCCGATCCCCCTTTCAAAGACTCCTTTTCTGAAAAGTGAGGGTATAACTAGATGACACCTGTAATCACAGCTACTTAGGGGGCTAGACGTGATCTTTAAATGCAAGGCAGCCCAGGCAACTTAGCAAAATCAAATCTCAAAATAAAATCTTAAAAGGGCTGGGGAGCTGGGCATGGGGGCACACGCCTGTAATCTTAGCACTTGGGAGACTAAGGCAGGAGGACTGCTGCAAGTTGAGGCCAGCTTGGACTACACAGCGAGTTCAAGGCCAGCCTGAACTACGTGGCAAAGACCCTGTCTCAAAACAACAAAAACAAAACTACACTAAAAGGGCTGGGGAAGGTAACTTAGTGGTAGGGCACTTGCTATGTTAAATCCTCAGAACCAGGAAAGGGGTGGAGGTGAATACACATAAAATGTCCTATGATTTGCTTCTCTAGAAAGCAAGAATTGAGCCGGGCATGGTGGCACATACCCCAAAATGCCAGCACTTGGAAGGCTGAGGCAGGAGGATCACCATGAGTTCAAGACCAACCTGGGC
Organism: Chinchilla lanigera; assembly: GCF_000276665.1. NCBI lineage: Eukaryota > Metazoa > Chordata > Mammalia > Rodentia > Chinchillidae > Chinchilla > Chinchilla lanigera. The sequence goes on along the minus strand of NW_004955512.1, from coordinate 2,014,414 downwards.
TATATAATCAAGTTCGAGGCCAGCCAACACTACATAGCAAGACCCTGTCTAAGAAAAAAAATTAAAATTTTAGTACAGAGTGTGGCAAACAGCCAGTGTCAAATTCAAAAGCTGTATGTGACAAAGAAACAATATTAAGTACTGTGGGGTAGAATAATACACTGTTTAAGTAATGGCCTCAAATCCCAGTTCCACACCCTAGATATTTCTTAGTGTCTGTTTCCTCATCTGAAAAAATAGGGACACTGCAGGGTGTGGCGGCACATGCCTGTAATCCCAGCACTTGCAAGGCCAGCCTGAACTACACAGTGAGAGACTCTGTCCAAAAAAAACCAAACATACAGGGACACTACATATATCTAAAATATACCAACAAAAGAAAAAAGAAAAGAATTTTAAAATAGGGATAATAGAGTTATTATGAAAAACGAAACTATGTAAAGCACTCAGAACAACGCGAGGCCTCAATAAAATGGAGTTATTACTATCAACAGCATGACCGCTTACTGTGTATCAGCCCCTATATCCTAAGTTCTTCTTCTCAGCTCCCTCTGCACTGTGCCCAACAAATCAGAACTGCAGGACTGGGGCCCAGGAGATTATTTACATAAGCCTTCTGATTTTATTTACACAGGCTTCTGACAGCCAGCAGGATTTAGCAGACACTCTTCTTTAGCACAGCACATCCACGCAGTAACACCTTACCTATCCAACGCATTCTAGAGCTGCTTACTCAGAAATCCCGGCGCAGCCAGGTACAGTGCTACGGTAAGAATCTTAACCAACTCTTAACGAACTCCAGTCACCTATTTAAAGGTTCCCATTAAAATTAGTCTAAGTTACCAGTTGAAGTGATTTTTAAGCTGGGTTTAAAAGTGTAGTAAAAGCTAAGTGTACTGTAAAATAAAAGCACATGGGAGGGGAGAAGTCAAGTGCCCGGAGGAAAAATGTTACAAGCCAGGCAGCAAATGATTGCTGGCTGGCGACGCGGCTGGGTGGTGCAGTGCATGTCTAGCATGTATGAGGCCCTGGGCTTGGTCCCCAGCACCAAAACAAAGGAACACCAAATGATTGTTATAGAAGTCTTGAGGAAACAATTTCTTTTCTCTGAGCCACAGTTTTCCTGTACATAAAATGAACACAATGCCAGGCATAGTGGCGCATGCCTGTAACGCCAGCACTTGGGAGGTTAAGGCAAGAGGACTGCTGTGAGGTCAAGGCCAGCCTGAAGTAGAGAGTTTAAGGCCAGCATGAACTACAAAATGAGACCCTGTATCAAAGACAAAAACAAACAAACAAATCCACCAACAACGACAAACTAAAATGAACATACCGAGCTGTTGGCAGAAGGTCCTGGCCTTAATTCCCAGCACTGTAATGGATGATGGATGGATGGATATATAAAAACACAGAGCCCTGCTGGCTCCAGAACCTGAGGATTCCATACCACCTACCTTTGCCCTGTCATATTCAGAAGCCTATTCATTAAGTGTACAATGACAAAGAAAGCAAAAGCACAACTTAGAGACCAATCACATAGGTGTTGGGCGGGGCGGTTCTTAAACTTTATTGTTAGCAGAACTTGGCTTGTAGTACATGTACTTCAGAACTAGAAAGAGAAAAAGGTAGGGAGGAGCATTGTGAATAGAAGGGAGGTCTCATTTGAAAAAAGCTTTCAACTGAAAAATGGTATGGGAAAGAAAAATTTCAAGACCTAATCATGAATTTTGTAAGACCTGGGAAATATAACTTTGACTTAGTGCTAAGAATACAGAATAGACAAAAACAGGTATCCAGTCAAAGGTAATACATCGTGGTTTTACCAAAAACCATGGCTGTCTCTAAAGCCAGCAGGAAGAAAACAGACAGCAAGCTGAGTGTGATGGCATGTGTTCCACGTCACAGCTACCCAGGCGGCTTCTGCAGAGGATCCCTTGAACCCAGGAGTTTGAGGCCACCCTCAGTGTCTCAAAAAAATAAAGCCTGTGCCAACTATGTAGTTCCCATGAAAACACCTGTATCATCTTACGTGAGGGATCTGGGCATCGGTCCCAGAGGCTGAGGGCTGACCCCACAGGAAAAGGGTATAAAGCAGCGCCCCACACAGAGTCCAAGTGTCAGTTATCATGACAACAACAACACTGATGACAGCAACACACTGCCAAGGCTCAGGGCAAATGCTGCTTCCTCCACAAACCTATGCGGAAGAAATCATTTTCTCCTCTGAATGCACACAGCACTTTAAATTGTCCTCTCTCAGAATACTTCTGCCTATCTCATATTATGTACATATATGCTGTCTTCATTACTGGACTTAAGTCCTAAGCACAAAATCACTTGTATGTAACTTCATCGTCTCTGCCTCCTCGTATCATAGTGCCTGGCTCCTAGTTACCTGCTGCACTACGGCAGAGCTTCTGCGGATGGATGGACACTCGCTCATGGGCAGGGCGCTTCTGCCAGCACGCAAAGTCTCAGCTTTTCTTACCACAGCACCTTCCGAGATCTTAGTAGGGCAAGGTCTGGCATGAAATTCAAAGTGTTCATCCTCTGATTTCTTCTTTGACTCCTGCTCCTGGATTCTTTTCTCAATTTCCAAATTAAAGCCAAAAGGCTGAGTGGGTGGTTTCACAGGTGGTCTCTTCAGCAAGATGGGTCCACTTTCAACAATTCTGGGATGTACTTCTTGGGCTTTGAGTTTGTGTCTGCAAGGTGGAAGTTTAAATGATGACTACAAAATAAACAAACTTAAATTCAGTGAAAACTAAATAAACAACAAAATGGAACAAAAACAAAAACTAATAATCATGGCGATGACCCATCATGCACAGTAAAATTTCCGCTGTCTGTGTAGCCACTGTCCTTACTACAGCCCTCACACTGACACCATTCTGAGGATCCTCTTCACGAGGAAGTTCCCGCTCCCCCAAAACAAAAGCTGAGATTCCACATCATTCCAGTCAGAATGGTTATTAGCATGAATACAAAGGGGGGAGGGGTGGCGCATGCAAATGCCCATAATCCCACCACTCCACTGCAGAGGCAGGAGGATCACGAGTTCAAAGCCAACCTTCACTATATAGTGAGTTCAAGGCCAGCCTGAACTACATAGTGAGACCCTGTCTCGAAAACAAAACACAAGAAACATTAAGTACTATCAAGGATGAGAGTGGGGAAAGGAAACTTCTACCCTGCTGATGGGAATGAAAGTTAGTATAGCCACTATGGAAATTAGCAGAGACTCCCAAAAAAACTGAAACTATAGCTATCATTTAATGCAGATAAACCACTCCTTGGTATATACCTAAAGCAATTAAAGTCAGAATACTATACAGACAGCTGCATAACCATGTTTACTGAGACATAATATATAATACTGAAGACATGGAATCACCCTAGGTACCCAAGCTAGATGGATGGAAAGACTAATTCAAAGCTAAGAGCAGTGGGATTACAGAGGGATACTACCATGCCCTGCAATTTCACTTTCTTGAGGGGAAAGTGTGATTTCACTTTATCATACATTCATTTTTGTCTTGAAGATGGATGTTATGCCCACAGATATAGCAGTTATCTTGTGACAGTGAATCAGAAGTCAAAGGAAGCCTGGCACGGTGGCACATGCCTGTAGTCCCACCACTTTGGGAGGCTGAGACAGGAGGAGCGATGTTCCATTGAGTTCAAGACCAGCCTGGACTACATAGCAAGATCCTGTCTCAAAACAAACAAGCCAAAGGAAAAAGCTAAGAAAAGCCATGGAGCAGCCATCTTAAACAACAAGTACTTAAAAAAAAAAAAACAGCTCAGTATCACAGAAGATAGCTTGGCATCACTCAGCAAGTCAACCAAAGCAAGCCGTAAACTATCTGTGAACTTTCATGAAGCAAAACAAGTCACTACTATTTAAACACTCTAGGTGAATACTGTTTGCCTCAAGATTCCTAACTGATAAAAACAGGAAAAGATACCATATATTTGTCTTGTCCTTAGCCACAGAAATAAACAGGTAAAACCTGGGTCCACTAAGGGGAATCACCCTCCACGACACAGGTAACAACTCGTCATGGTCACAGCTTAAGGAGCTTCCCAAGCCCTGGGTGCACCAGGCTGAAGATGTACCCAGCTGTAATTCTACTCAGTTCACTCCAAAGTTTAAATTCAGGCAAGAAATTTAACATACAGGTGGTATACAAAGCACAGTATATCTGCCTTTAGCAATAAGAAGTATGTAGATGAGGTGGGCATGGTGGTGCACACCTGTAATCCCAGCACTCGGGAGGCTAAGGCAAGAGGACTGGCTTGAGCTCAAGGCCAGCCTGGGCTACGCAGTGAAATCCTGTCTCAAAAAAAAAAAAAAAAAAAAGATTGGGTCTCCTTACACTTTCATTTTTTTGGAAGGCGGAATGTCACTGATTACAGAAGTGGCGCATCTCTTTGCTTTCATGGGAACATGGTGTTTTTCTTTCTTCTTCAGATCCTTCTGAGCAGGGCGTCTAAGTGATATCCTATGGTAGAGACACTGATAAAGTTTTTAGCAATAATGAACACATTTACTACAAATATACAAATTTCTTCAGAAATGTGAAAGTATGTCAGACTACAAAGAGCTATGAAAAATTACTAGGGGGGATAAAGAGATCTGAGACACTGACGCCCCACAATGAATGTAATCCTTATGTACCTTATGTACTGAGGCACTGATGCCCCACAATGAATGTAATCCTTATGTACCACTAACATGTACTAATAAAAACTATGCACTTTTTAAAAATGTAGTTATTATCTACACTCTCAAAATCTAATCTCTTGGGGCCAGGGATATAGCTCAGTGGCACAGCACCTGCCTGGAAAGTACAAGGGCCTTAGTTCGATTTCCCGTACC
>NW_004955512.1:2007468-2009432 GCF_000276665.1 Chinchilla lanigera | reverse complement strand
TTAAAGTCAGAATACTATACAGACAGCTGCATAACCATGTTTACTGAGACATAATATATAATACTGAAGACATGGAATCACCCTAGGTACCCAAGAGCAAATGAACAGATAAAGAAAAAATGTGGTATATATACACAATGGAGTATTATTCACCCATAAAAATGATTTACTAGTCATTTGCAGAAAAATGGATGACTGGGTGTGATGGCACACACCTGCACTGCACTGTTTCCCCTCAAATAAGACCTGGCCAGAAAATAGCCTTGAAAACTAGAAATCAAAAATGCCCGCCCAGCCGGGCGTGGTGGTGCACCCCTGTAATCCCAGCACTCGGGATTCTTGTGAGTACAAGACCAGCCTGGGCTACAAAGTGAGCTCAAGGCCAGCCTGAACGAGCAGTCGGGAAGGGAAGGGACCAAACTACAGCTGCGGTGCAGTTCCATGGAGGGCCTGACTAGTAAGCACAAGGCCCGGGCTCGATCCCCAGCCCTCCAAAACAAGTAAGAGTGGGGAATAACAAAGTAAGAAAGGGGTGAAAACATTTACAAGAAATACGGCAACAGTGCAAACTAGGTATAACAGAAGACAGAAGTCAAACACCAATTCTGCCATTTCTTTTTTGCCTATGGAGACTTGAGGAAACTATTTAACCTGTCTTAGCCTATTTTCTCCGCTGAAAGTTGAGGAAATTCATGCTCACAGAATGTTTATGACTGTTAATCAGCTGGTTCTGAAGTGCTTGACAAGTGTTTGAATCCAACACTCGGTGGCCATTCCTAGTGGGAAGAACGGCAGTAGGACCACGGAAAGGAGAGACAGTTCACCACAAGGAAGTAGGAGAGGTTTACAATAATCAAGTCAGGAAATAAGTGTTGAAATAATTTGACAGTGGAGATGGAAAGAGAAGAGATAGTTAAAAGGGTATGAAAATTTCAGACGAGAGAATCTTAAGTGTTTAAGATCCATTACACAGCATAATTAATACAGTAATAACAGTGTATTATTGTTTATAAATTTCAAAATTACTAAGAGTGTATTTCAGTTGTTACCCCAACAAAAAATGTTAAGTATTGCTAGTACTGGACATATTATCTTCATCTCATTATTCCATACTGCTGTTAAAGGTCACAACATTGTATCCCATAAATACAGACAATCATAAGCTGTCAATTCATAAAATTTAAAAACTATAGCTGGGCATGGTGGCACACACCTGTAATCCCAGCACTCTGGAGGGTGAGGCAAGAGGATCGTTGCAAGTTCGAGACCAGCCTGGGCTACAAAGTGAGCTCAAGGCCAGCCTGAACTGCATAGAGAGACCCTGCCTCAAAAAGACAAACCAATCAAACAATACATAAATAAATTAATAAAAATAAAGTAAAATAAAATTTAAAAACTAATTTGATGCCAACAATATTTTATAAATTTTAAAAGAACTGGGTACATAGCTCAGTGAGAATCTGCTTGCCTAACACAGGTCCAATCCCCAGTACCAGGAAAAAAAATTAAAAACCTTTGCAGGGTGCGGTGGCACATGCCTGTAACTCTCACACTTAGGAGGTTTTGGCAGGATCACAAGCCTGGCTTACCTAGCAAACTCAAGGCCAAACTAGACTGCCTCAAAAAACCAAAACTACAAAACAGAAGCTAAAGGAAAAAAAAAAAACAAAACAAAAAAAAAACAGCTAGGCATCGTGGTACACACTTGTAATCCCAGCATTTGGGAAGCTGAAGCAGGTAGACTGCCTTGAGTTCAAGGCCACTCTGGGCTACATAGTCAAATCAAGGCCAGCCTGAAGTCTGAAGTACACAGCGAGCCCCTGCCTCAGACAGATCAGATAGATTAGACAGACAGACAGACAGGTAGCTAGCTAGATGGATGGAAAGACTAATTCAAAGCTAAGAGCAGTGGGATTACAGAGGGATACTACCATGCCCTGCAATTTCACTTTCTTGAGGGGAAA
>NW_004955512.1:1998296-2006068 GCF_000276665.1 Chinchilla lanigera | reverse complement strand
AAAAAAAAAAAAAAAAGAAAGAAAAAGAAAATAGAGTCGGGTACAGTGAGGCAGGCCTGTGGTCCCAGCTACTCAGGAGGCTGAGGCAGGAGGATTGCTGTGAGTTTGATGCCAGCCTGGACTATAGAGTGAGTTCAAGGCCAGTCTGGGATATACAGTAAGGCCCTGCCTCAAAAATCAATCAATCAATCAATCTCTTGATCCATTAACATGGCTTGTCTTTCTAGTTATTTATCATATTTAATTTCTCAACACTTTCTCAGTAAAAATCTTTAATAGCACAACACATTAAACAGGTTCAAAATGGTTAGAACTGAAAGTGTTTCCGATTTCACAGTTTTTCTGGTTTCAGAATATTTTCAGACTTTACTAGTTGAGCACCCCTATCCCGAAAATCTGAAATCCGAAATGCTCCAAAACTTCCAATGTCATATCACTGCTTGAGTTTCAGATTTGGAAGTATTTCTGATTTCAGAACAGGAAAGCTCAACCTCAATTTTTTTTTTTTTTTTTTTGAGACAGGGTCTTGCCACAAAGCCCAAGCCAGCCTCCAACTTGCAGCAACCCACCTGCTTCAGTCTCCTAGGTGCTGGGACGACAGGCATGTGCTACCATGCCCAGCCTTGTATCTTTATTATGGAGAATTTCAAAATATTTGAAAATGAAGAAAATATAATGAATGGCCAGGTATTCATTAGCTGGAGTCAAATATTATCAATACTTAGCCAATATTGTGTCAATTTCCCCCATTCATTCCCCTATATTTTGAATCAAATCCTAAAATTTCATTTTTAATCTACAAAAGTTAATCTCTAAGAAGAAATACTCATTATAAAACGTATATGTAGTACAGACAGAGAAGGTGCTATACTGACTGGGCATAGTGGTACATGCCTGTAATCTCAGCCCTTGCACTTGGCAGGCTGAAGCAAGAAAATCAAGAGTTCAAGGCCAGCTGGCTTACATAGAGAGACCCTGTCTTAATGAAAGAAAAAACGTCACATTTTATGGTACCACTTATATAAAATATCTATAACATATAAGTCCGTAACTTAGAAAGCGATTCCATGTGAGAGAAGGGAATGAGAAGTAAAGTAAAGATTTTCTTTTGGGGTAAAATAATGTTTTAAAACTAGAATGAAACAATAGCTAAACAATACTGTAAATGCACTAACTCTGAACCGTTCACCTTAAAATAGCTAACTGTAAAATAATAATAACAATAATAATAATAAAGGGGACAGGCATGGTGGCATATGGCCTGTAATCCCAGCACTCGGGAGGCTGAGGCAGGAGGATCCTTGAAAGTTTGAGGCCACCCCGCGCTATAAAGTGAGCTCAAGGCCAGCCTGCATAGTGAGACCCTGTCTCAGAAAGACAAAAAAAAAAAATTTTCAAAGAAATTTAGCAACCTACTTGAACACGAGCCAAGTTTGCATACCTGTGATTCTGTAGTGCCTTCTGTCTACCCAATCAATTGACATTTTGTGGCTGATTCCCATATCCAAAGACTGCTCTAGTCTAACCAAACTGCTTCTCAAGAGCCACTTTGTGCACCACCTACTTCACCAGCCACTCCTGCCCGTTTCAGGCCTCACTGATCTTCCTCACCCCTAAAAACTGTGCAGAGCATTCAGATCCTGTTTTGTCTTGGTCTGACTGTCACCTGCAGCAATCTTCTGTCCCCAAGCATGACACAAAGCCTCTGAATGTACCACACATCTGCCTGGATACCCACAGTACCTAACACCAACCTGAACACACAATACACCCTAAAAGCTCAACTAATTGAACAAGAGAGCTGGGAGTTGACAAGAATGACAATTTGACACTAAACATAGGCCGGGCGTGGTGGTGCATGCCTCTAATCCCAGTACTTGGGAGGCTGAGGCAGGAGGATCCTTGGGAGTTGCCAGCGTGGGCTACAAAGTGAGCTCAAGGCCAGCCTGAACTGCACAGTGAGATCCTGTCTCAAAAAGACAAAAAAAAGGAGAGACATTGACATTAGGAAGATGGAACAACTACATCTGACTGATTAGGATTTGAACCTGCACTCTGCAATGAATTTGCCCTTATTTCTGAGCCCTTATCTATAAATTCAGCTCATAGCCCACAACTCTGACATCGTCTCTCACAGTCTAGACCCACAGGAAGGACAGCTCCACTAAGGCCATTTTTGCCGAGCATCAGAAAGTGTTTACAGTATCACGGTGTTCGTCATACTGCTTTGCTTTATCACATGCATAGTGGTTTTAAACATCATTATTATAAACACATCTGGGCCCCACTCGGTCTCACCTCTGAGGCTGGGCTGCAGTGTCTCTTGATTTGGCTCCCTCTACTTTCAGGGTGCAGGAAGGATGAGATGAGTTACAGTGTTCCGTAAGATTTACATTTTCTGCTTCTTTGTGGTAAATGTTCTCAACTGTGGGAGACCAAAAATTAGCACTCAAATCCCAAAGGAAACCTAACTTTGCTTATACATTGCATATGTGTATCAAATTATCACACCCTATCCCATAAATATGTATACTTATGTCAGTTAAAAATTTGTAAAAGAACTACTTTGGTTGAAGCAGAAATGAAGGACCCATGACCAATACTTGCTAGCTTGTTGCCAGCCTCAGATACCATGTCATAAACTCAGAGGAAAAGCATGCCAAACACATCTTCATCACATTTTAGAGCACCAGAACCCTAATAAAACTTTTGAAAGCTTTCAAGGGAAAGAAATCACTGCAAACCAAAACAAACAGTAAACTCACTGTCAGCCAACCTGACCTAACTGAGCTCTAACTGTCCACGCAAAGACAGCAGGTTCCACACTGTTTTGAAGCACAGTGAGACACTTACCAAGACAGACCACACTGAGCCAGGGGAACATGTTTCAGCACATTTAAAAGGATTCGAGTCACACGAAGTATGCTTCTGACCACACTGGCATTAAATCTCTCAGCAGAAAGAGAAAAGATTTCTAGACAACCCTTCTCAAATATTTGGAATAAGTCACATACTTCTTAATAACACATGGGTCAAAGAAATACATCAGTGAAGCGAAAAGCAGGTTCTCTGAGCATATCAGTAACAGCAATAAATCCCCAGCCAGCCTGACCAGGAAATAAAAAAGACACAATTTACCAGTATTAGGAATAAGGGAGGTGGGGCTGGGGATTTAGCTCAGTGGCACAATGCCTGCCTGGCAAGCGCAAGGTCGTGAGTTCGATTCCCAGTACCAGGAAAAAAAAAATTTTAAAAAAAGGAATAAGGGAGGTGACATCATTATAAAATCTATAAATATTAAAAAGGACAATAAGGAAATACTATAGACATCTTCTTGCCTATAAATTCTTTTTAATTCATTATTTTCTATTTATTTTGTACATATTTGTGATATTTAGGTAAAAATACGTTCATCTTATGAACTAGTACATATGCAATTTGAATGACAGTCTACCACAGCCTCAAAAAGGAAAAGATCTGTATCTGAGAGTATAGCTACATGATACAGCATATGTTCAGCATGCATGAGGTCCTGCATTCAACCTCTAACACCATAAAAAGAAAAAGATCATCTATACCTGTTAAGACAATTGAATTCTATGTTAAAAGCCTTTCTACAATGAAAGTCCAGACCCAGATGACTTCCCTAGTTAATTCTACAAATAAAGATTTAAGAAAGACATATCAATTCTACACAAATTCCTCTAAAAAACTAAAACGAAGTATTTTGCAACTCAATCTATAAGGCAGATTATCACACAAAAAAGCCAAGATCCCTTATAAACAAAGATGCAGAAGAATTCTTTTAATTTATCAAACTGAACTGAAAATAATGCCAGCCATGACGTCCCACAGTAGTAAAGCCCAGCATTTTGGAAGGCTGAAGCAGAAGGATCCCAAATTCAGGCAACTGAGTGATTAGCAAGATACTATCTCAAAATAAAAATCTCGGGGATATTGCTCAATACAAAGGCATGGGGAAGCTGGGCAAGGTGGCACATGCCTGTAATCCCAGCACTTGGCAGGCTGAGACAGGAGGATCATTGCAAGTTCAAGACCAGCCTGGGCTACAAAGAGCTCAAAGCCAGCCTGTAGCAAGACCCTGTCTCAGAAAACAAAGCAAAAGGCATGGGGTCCAATCAGTACCACAAAATGAGAAGAACACAAAGGGTATCAGTTACCAAGAGGCTCAGAGCTGACCTTGAAGATGAGTAGGGACTTCTCAGTCAGAAGGCAGAGTCCACAATTTTAGTAGAGAAGTGCGAATGTACAATTAATGAGAAAGAATACAAAGATTCTGAGAGACCTAACAGGCATGCATGTAAGTGTATGCATCACCTTTGCCAAGCAAAACCTTTTACTTTGGAGTTTACTGTTCTATTTAGTGATACAAACCACTGGGTCACACACACTTAAAGGGAAAATCGTGCACATAAAGTAAGCAACACCCTCGCCTTTTCAATTCAAGAGCACAAAGACCACGGCAGCGAGACCCTGCAATCCATCCCACCGCAGCACTGCGGGAGGGCGAGCCATGGGACCCCAGGTTCAAGCCCAGCCTGGGGATTGTTTGTGAGGGAGGGTTGAAGACAGGGTCTCACTATATAGTTTGGGCTGGCCTTGAACTTACTATGTAGCTCAGGCTGGCCTCAGACTCAAGCCTGGGAAATTTAGCAATCTAGTGAGATCCTATAGAGATGAGAGGGAGATGAGAGAGACAGCGCAGGAGAGCTGGGGATACAGTTCAAGTGCCAGGGCCCTGGGTTCAGTCTCCAGCACTGCAAATAAATAAACACACACACACAGCATCACAGCAACAAAAAGCGCACCACACCGACAGTAATAAAATTCACCTGAGGAGACAGGCACAGGAATTTCGCGTGCCGAACAAAACATGCCAAACAGTTCTAACTCCTCGCACAAGAAAGATACAGGTATGGGCCAGGCATGGTGACATACACCTGTAAACTCAGCACTCCGAGAGACTAAAGGAGGAGGATTTAAGTTCCAGCCCAGTCCCAGCAATTTAGCAAATTAATGACACTCTCAAAATAAAAAACATTTAAAAGGGCTAGGAGGCTGCGGCAGGAGGATCGTTGCGAGTTCGAGACCAGCCTGGGCTACAGAGTGAGCTCAAGGCCAGCCTGAACTCCATAGCCAGACCCTGTCTCCCCCCCCCCAAAAAAAAATTGCTGGGATGTACCTCAGTGTAAAAGCCCTGGGTTTAATCCACCGTACTTTAAAAAAAAAAAGTGGAGAGGGGCAACAGTTATGTGGTTAGCTATAAAATTCTACGTCAGCTCAAGTTTCAACAGATATTTTTTTAAACCCATAGCACATGGTCACCTTTATATTCACTGTGAAATGAATTAGTCCATGTTACCAAGAGATACAGCATTTAGGTAATTTCCTCACTCCTCAGGCTCCTAAAATACTGTCCCACCTTTCTGTCAAGCTTTTCTCTATGATTTTCTTTCTTACCTGGTCGCAAAGGTGTGAGTAAAGGTGTGAGGCTAGCTCGCTGAAGATTTGGTTTTGTCAAGGAAGCTTCTCTCTGAAAAAGCTCTCTTGGCCTATTTTCCTCAAGAAACATATTGGCCTTCTCGTCTGTAGAAGGGTAATGTTATCATTATCGAACAGTAAGCAAAACAAATGAGCAACAGCTACTTAAAAACGGGAAGTAAAACTCTTTCCAGGCTTCTTCCAATTCATGTACCAAAAATAAGCAAAATTTCAATATTCAAAAGGAAATGAGTATGCATTGTGTATCAGAGAGAGTCCAAACACTGTCACTACAAAATGGCAACAATGAACAATGTATCATAGACAAGTACAGTTTACCTTGTGAATAGCTCATCTTTGCTTAATACACAATTAGAGCCACACAACATGACCTACCCTTATCTAAGGCCCAAGTACATCACCCTTCTCTTACAGAAAACTGCAGCTGCCAGCAAATGCTTGGCTATCTCAGGCACAGATTCCTCTTCCCGGGGCTGGTACGATGAGAGTGTGGGATGTGTGAGAAAGGCGCAGAGCTAGTTCTCTCAAGGACTGTTATCCTAGACTCCGCTGTGCCGGAAAGTCAGTGCCAAACAGGAAAAGGTCTGTTCTACCACAGCCCACTGACCGAGCTCCAGGAATGCAGGGAGCCCTGGCACCACCACCCTGTGCAAGTGTGCTCTGACTGCAACTGCGCAAAAAGATGGGGCCATCTGGAAGAAAACAGGGGAGTGATGCTAGAGTTAAGGTCATTTTAAAGACTGTGGGTTAAGAGCCGGGTGTGGTGGTGCACCCCTGCAATCCCAGCACTCAGGAGGCTGAGGCAGTAGGACTGCTGTGAATTCAAAGCCAGCCTAAACTGCATAGCGAGAAAAAGACAAAAAAAGGAAAGACTGCAAGTAAAATTTTTTCTTCCAAACTGTGTGTGGTTATGCTAATATTTCATTTTTGCTTATTTTCTGTTCTTATTTTTTTAAACACTTGAAAAATAAATCCTCAGCCCAGGCATACTCTCCAGGTCCCAGCAAAGCAAGGGCGTGAGGAAAACTAGTCCAAGACAGCTGACTGTCCTCTCTACTTCTCTTCCCAGGCCACTTCCAATGGACTCCAGCTGGACACCACTGAAGTCCTTTCCCAAGAAAAGGCAGATGCCGTAACATTCGGACAATGCACTATGAGTGGTAAGTGCAGCTACACTGGAATCATATTTGGTGCTACCACAAACTGAAAATTTCTCTTAAGACAGAAAGGAGAAAGAATAAAATGAAGGGACCCCATCAACTACTGTTCTCATACATTATCCCTAAGTTATACAAAGACATAATCACATCCTTATTTATTGTTTGACCTGGATTTAGGGTTTGTTCCACATCACAGGAACCAAATCACAAATCCTATCTAGGCAATGGAATTAAGTTCTTAGCAGCCTATCATCTCCATTTCAAAATGAATTGAGGAGGCCAGGGATATAGCTTAGTGGCACAGTGCCTACCTGGCAAACACAAGGTCCTGAGTTCGATTCCCAGTACCCCCCCCCAAAAAAAAATGAATTGAGGAACCAGATGTGGTGGCACAAGGCTGTTAATTCTAACACTCTGGAGGGCTGAGTCAGGACTGCAAGTTCAAACCCAGCCTGAGCCACTTAGTAAGATCTTGTCTCTTTAAAAAAAAAAAAAAAAAAAAGGCATGGATGGGCGTGGTGGCGTACACCTGTAATCCCAGCTCCTAGAAGGCTGAGGCAGAAAGATCACAGTGAGTTCAAGCCCAGCCTGGGCTACATAGTGATTTCTGGCTGACCTGAACTACACAGTGAGAACCTGTCTCAAAAACAAACAAACAAACAAACAAACAAAAAACTGTGGTGGCTCATGTCTGTAATCCCAAATCAAAAAAAAAAAAGCAAAATGTTTCTTCTAACAACAAAAAAAAAGCAAAAGGTAATCCCAGCACTAGGGAGATTGAGGCAAGAGGATCAGGCAGGAGAATCTTAGTGAATTTAAGGCCAGCCTGAGCCCATAGTGAGACCCGGTCTAAAAAAAAAAAAAAAAAAGAAAGAAAAGAGGCTAGCTAGGGGATACAGCTCTGCACAAAGGTCCTGGGTTCAGTCCCCAGCATGGTACTGCAAAAACAGAGTGGAGGAAGCCAGGCTTGGTGGTACACACTGTAATCCCAGCAGCTGGGAGGCTTATGCAGCAAATCACAAGCTCAAGCCTGGGCTGCCTCAGCGAGTTCAAGGCCACGTTGGTAAGCACACCAGTGACCTGTCTGAG
>NW_004955512.1:1986215-1997728 GCF_000276665.1 Chinchilla lanigera | reverse complement strand
TTTTTTTTTTTTAAAGACAGGGTCTTGATAGTTCTGGCTAGCCTCAAACTCATACCAATCCGCCTGCCTCAGCGTCCCAAGTGCTAGGATTATATGCATGTACCACCACCCCCAGCTATTCAATATATCTTCACTGAGATGGTAGACCTACAAACCTACACAAGTGACACAGCCGCAAAAAATTTAGCTGGGGTGGTGGCCCGTGCCTGTAATCTCAGCACTCAGGAGGTTCAGGCAGGAGGATCCCCATGAATTCTAGGCCTGCCTGGGCTACACAGGGAGTCCAAGGCCAGCCTGAACTACATAGCAAGACCTGTCTCAAAAAAAAAAAAAAAATTGGAAAGAACTTTATATACCAACACCAAAAAATAAAAACAATACAAGTAAAACTGCAGCAATCTGAGTAAGAGGTAAACTATATCAGTGTCAGTATCCAGCTCTAATACTATTCTCTACACCCAAATGGTGACAGCAAGTTTTCAGGCAGCTGCCACCACTGCACACACATGAGTCCTGGAGTGTCACTGAACATTCCTTCATCTGGATTTTCCCATGTGTCCCCAAAGCCAGTAACACTAAATTACAAAATAACATTAATTTGTACTTAGAGTCCATTCCCAAAATAACTGGGCATTTCAATTACAGCTGACCCCTGAATAACTCAAGTTATAGCACTGACTCACTCACACAAGGTGAAAATCTGCAGAAAACTCTTGGCTCTTCAAAATACAAGGCAAGGGGCTGGGGATTTAGCTCAACGGCACAGTACCTGCCCAGCAAGCGCAAGGTCGTGAGCTCGATCCCTGGTACCGGAAAAAAAAAAAAAAACACAAGGCAGCTACAAAATGATTATATGAGTTAATTTCACAGTTAAGTTTTAATACTGCATCATGACATTTACTTACAGCTCTTTCTGCATAGAACACCATGTATGTAAATTTTGGCAAATTTTTACTTTCTAGTATATATGTTGCCCAAGTGAGCACAAATTTTAACTTTTTTGTTGTTTGGGTTTTTTTTTTTTTTTTTTTTTTACAAACAGGGTCCTGTTTTGTAGTTCATGCTGGTCTTGAACTTGTCAAGTAAGCCAGGCTCACCTCAAACACATGGTGATCTTTCTGCCTCAGGCTCTGGAGGGCTGGGTTACAGGTGTGCACTACCATGTCCAGCCTTTAATCTTTATAACAGATCTGTGTATATTTTATGGTAGCAAATTGATAAGACTATTGTCTAACACATTTTATACACTCATAACATACCTACTGTATTCCTAATGGTCTTGATACTTCTAGGCTATGCAGTTCATCTGAGTTCTTTCAAACTATCACAAATCAAGAAAAAAACCCTGCAAGGTTCAAACACATGTATTTCAAAGTCAACTGTACTTCTATCAAATCTGTCAAATAGATGACAAGATGTCTTAGTACAGAACAAAGGTTATATTCTAGGTATTTTTTTGCAACCTTTTCTGTTTGTGAAAGATTCCCAGCATCACGCTGGCAGGGCCAAAGAAAGCAGTTACTTACCAAACCATGAGTCTATATTTTCTGTATCTTCCTCATAATCCAGGGATGCAAAATTAATGAAGTAGGATGGAGCATCAAAGGAGTAGGGGTTTTTAATTTGCAGCATTGTCCTGCCCTTCGTGGGGAGGAGCAGGTTTGTCCCAATGTTTGTATCACGTTTCTCGACGGGTCAATTTCTGAGGAGAGAATGGTTCAGAAATTTGGCTCGTATTAATCGAAGGCACCGACTGAGTCCTACTCTGTGTTAGTATTACTACATTTGCAACTTAGCAAATATACTTATTTTGGACTGTATACTTATTTTGTCAAATCAACCTACAATTTAGGGTTTTTGGGGGGTTGTTTTGATAACTTGAAAACATTCTTTGAGGTAAACATATTTGAATTAGAAAGAACCAAAAGTTTGATGAGTGCTTACAACATGCCAGGTACTGTGCTAGGCATTTTACATCCATTATTTTAGTATTTTCTCCACTACCACTTTTTCACCTCCGAGCTCCTCTGCCCTGATAACCCCATTTCTGAGACATAGTGACTTTAATGCCTGATGTGTATCAGAGTCCTAATTTCAATGAACTCTCTCCCAGTTTCTACCTACCACACACATTTCTTGTGCTGCTAAAGCCAGAGAGCTCTGTTTCTATCTCTGCTATAATACTTCTCACCCGGCTTTATATTTAGAGTAGACCGAGTTCCTGAAAACAAGAATGCATTTGACTTGCACACACTTCATCTATCTGTCAAGGTACTTAGCACAGCACCTTTTTTTTTTTTTTTTTTAGCACAGCACCTTATACAAAGTACGTGCTAGGTACAGTTTTGCAAGTACAGGGTTGTTTTGTTCTGTTTGAAGCAGTGTCTTGCTGTGCAGTTCAGGCTGGCCTTCTACTCACTACGAGGTTGCCTCAGTCTCACAGCAATCCTGTCTCAGCCTCCCAAGTACTGGGACTGCACCATGTGACAGGCAATACAGGTTCTTTCCTAAGAAATACTTTTCCTGGACTGGGGAATATAGCTCAATGTTGGAACACAGGCTTAGGTCTGGGTTCAACCCTTGGTACTGCCCACCAGAAAAAAAAAAGAAGAAAAAAAAAGAAATACTGTTAAGAAAATGACTTTAAAATACACATAAAATGTACAATATGCAAAACAACTACAAGTAACAAGTCATAGATATGGGCCCACTATAATGTTTTATATTCTATCATACGGAAACCTCTACAGGTTTAAATTCAGCCTCCATTCCAGATATATCTAGCTTATAAAAGAGCTGGAAGTAGTATGAAAAACAGCCTACCACCTAGTCTCACTGGCATATAATTTGGCCTATGAAACTCAATGAGCCATTTATTTCTTTATCCAACATGTGCTTAAAAGCATTCTGAATCTTGGAAGGGAACTTGATACCACTTCCCTGGCATAATCACTTGCATAAACATTTTTAAAAATTAACGAGTTTCGTTAAATTTTATTTAAAAAAAAACTCATTTCATTATAAAAGTGTATGCTCATTTTTAAAAGGTAACTAAAAAGCTTTTATAAAAATAAGTACTTAAAAATTTTTTAAACATTGTGATGGAGACCAGTACGAAGAAGACCTGAGCAGGACTTAAATTAATCAATTGGCTTTTCTTGTTCACTTGTGAATCTGTCCAAGGCCCAGGCTCCTTGTCTGGAAATGGTGGGACTCATAGTAAGTGAACCTCTGTGAGTCACTAACCCCTACGAGAACCTGCAGTGGTGGATGAAGCCAAAAAACCTCAAAGGATAAGATCACAGCGATGCACACCTGGATCAGATCTCAACTGGATAAAGACTATAGCCTCAGGCATCTTACTCCTGAGTGGATTAACTTAATACCTCACTTGGAGAAGTCCTTGAGTGATTCCGTGCTTCTTCTTGAGCACTCCCCTCCCCTTCTTCTGATAACCAAAAAAACATGGGCCACCCAGAGGTCTTGGTCTTAACCCGAAGAGAATCTTGAATTCTGTGAGGGCTTTGATCCTCCTAGAGCCCTGAAATCATTCCATTTGCCTCTTTTTATTTAACCTTTGCTGAACACTCGTTTGGGAGATTGTGGACCTGATCAGCCCACAATAATTAAGGGATATTATTAACCTGATAATATTGTAATCTATAGTACCACATTACCCAGACTTCTCCCTCATATAAATATACAAACTATTTTCCTTTTTTGCTTTGCTTTTCTGGTGCTGGGGATCAAGGCCAGGGTCTCATGCAAGCTGGGCAAGTACTCTACCACTGAACTGCATCCCCAGCCCTGTTATTTTATATTTTAAAAATGGATTGACTCTTGTTTTTCCTTTTTGCAGTGCTGGGGATGGTACAGGGTCTCATGTTTACTAGGCAACTGCTCTATCACTAAACACTAGCCCAGGTCACTGACATTTTAAGTCTGCTTTGCATCTTAAAAGCATTTCTTCATGTCAATAAATATAGACATAAAATTAATTAAGAGTGTATCACAATTATATATTCTGCATTTTTAGTCTTTTTCTCCAGTATTTTCATTTTAAAAATATTTCTAGAAAAGTTTTTGTAGATAAATTTCTATATACATCCATAATTTTCCCCTTAAGATACTGTAAATCCTAAGGAGTTGAATTGCTGGGTGCGAGGCTTTTGACAACTAACTGAAAATGTTCCTCAGAAGAATGACAGCCACTGACATCACCAGAGGAGCATGCCAGTTCCCCAGCCCCAGCTCTGCGCACTGACAGCCTCAGGCTTCTCCTCTCTGCGCTGCACCACTACACTCTTGAATGAGGCATGAGACCAGTTACACCTGCCCACACCATGCTCAGCCGGAGGCTGGCTTCTCTCAGTGACCGCGGTGAGTCAGCAGGTACTTCTGTGACTTAGAGCATCTTTTTAAAATTACTATTATTTTAAAGAGAAAAGAACAAAAACAAAACACAAAAACTATAAATACAGAATTTCAAAACAAGATAGGAAATCAACAATGATTGTTGTACTACTTACTGTTATCTTCAAAGTAGCTTTGAAGATTACCAGATATAAGTATGTAAGATTGACCAAACAATTGAACATTAAGTGTTCCTTTCAATAAACAATGGAAATTAGTAGTACAATTATCTAAGCTATTGTGTGTGCATGGGCAGGTGCATGCGGGGAATTTATTTTTGGTTTTGTTGTTGTTGCACATTTTCTGCTATTCATGTTTATAGCCCACAATAATCTTAATTCCTTTTTTTATTCCCTTTCCCCCATCCATCTCCATTCTTTTTTTTTTTTTTTTTTTGGATGTGTTTGCAGTACTGAATGTCGCCCTTCCTTGTGTGGAGCCGGTACATGTACATAGCACATCTTCATTTCTTTTTACATCCCCTCTCCCTCCCTTTCCTCCCATGTCGTAATAATATATGTTATAACAAGTATCTGACTTACACAGTGACCCTGAGCTATACATGAGAGAACAGCTTCCCATGGTCTCTCCTATGAGCTCAGCGTAGCCAGGATCCCATGAGATAACCTTCTACCAATGTTCTAATTGAGGCAATCAGTGCAGAAACATGACGTTTCAGAATTGAGGGGAATCTTTGGAAACATCTAACTTTTGCAGTTTATAGATAAGGATTAATTAAAGCATAAAGAGTCTCCTAAGATCTCAGTTTATGATTTGAAAGTTACCACAGATGATCATGACATGCCAAGTACTGTTAAGTACTAAATCCATTATTTCTAATGTTCACAAAAATCCTGTAAAGCACCAATTATTCTCCTAAGCTGAAAGATAGAGAGGCTAAGTAACTTCTCTAATATCACAGTTATGTAAAGAGAGAGCTGGATCTGGAACAGAGGCTCCTGACTTTAGTACAATGTTATTTCCACATTCTTCTGCTCCTGCTTCATGAATGAGAGTACAGTATCTTGGTTACTTTTCTCTCGTTGTGGGACAAAATACCTAACACCCAGAATTAAGGAAGGAAAGGTTTATTTAGCTCACAGTTTGTGGAGGTTTCAGTCCATACTCGGCTGGCCCCAAGGCAGAGTGACACATGGCAGAGGGCAACAGTTCATGGCGGCAGAAGACAGCAAAATCAGCAAGAGCTAAAAGGGAGGAGGAATAGCAGAGAACAAGCCTCTTTCCCTCCCTTATACTGTATGCAAGATTCCCACCCTAGGGTGGGCGTAGCACTCACACGCATAATCCCAACATTGGACCATGAATCAGTCAAAAACTCCAGAAGCCCCACCCCATGACTGCATGAGCCTTGAGGAGGGATATCTAGACACAACTGTAACATACAGTAATACAGTACTCTTTTTGCTCACTTTATTACCAAGTAGATCCATTCTCCATAGTCCTTTGACCTAAAAGGAGGGTTTTCTATTATCCCCACTCTAATTTTTTTTAAGGCCAGCCTGAACTACATAGCAAGACTCTGTCTCAAAAAAAAACCAAAAAAACAATCAATTCAAAATGCATGAGCCATATACTCTGGTTTCTCTTCAGATCACATAACTCTTTCGCCTTTTACAGAATGCACGAGCCAGGGGTGGCGCATGCCTGTAATCACAGCACTTGAGAGGCTGAGGCAGGAGGATTGCTCCAAGTTCAAGACCAGCCCAGGCTACAAAGTAAGTTCAAGGCCAGGCTGAACTACACTAAAATGGAAAGTACCTCCTTCGCAGCCACCTTCCAAGCCTGCGGTGGCCATGGGACAGTTCTGACCCACTGGAACTAAGAATTTGTTGAAGAATTCATAGGAGAAGTTTTATTTTCCTGCTGCAGCTATCTCTGTCAGTTCCCTTCACCCTTCTCTCACTTGAAAGCACATCCAAGGGCTAAAACAATCGCAGCCATCTCCGATACACGTGTGGACTGCTAAGAGAACAGATGCTGACCCTCACACCCCTGAGCTACTGACCACCTACCTCCAGGACTCTTAGGGGAGCAAACTCATACTTTTTTTGTAACTAATACTATAAGCTACAAGAGTTACATTTCCTGTCACTTGTAGCCAAAAACAATTCCCAACTAACATAGAAGTCTGCAATTCTAACAATCTGGCAGTCAGTTTATATGACAATGGCAAGTCACTCTACCTGCCTCTCTGCCACCTACTTCGCATAGACAAATGAGAAGGCATCTTATGAGCTATGAAATATACAACCTCAGGTATCACTGGCCACTGCCACCTGACTTACACACACTTTTCCTCTCCTTAACCACATTCTGACTCAAAAGGTCCTCAGTGAAGGATTTCTCAGTGGCTGACAGTAGTTAAAACTTTCTGGTTGGCAGGCACGAAATCTTCCTGTTCTTGTGAACAAACATGCTGGAAGACATACATGGGAAAAATCTTGGATTCCCATGATCTTAATGCCTAAGTGAGGTCACTGGGAACACTGCCCAGGCAGCAATGTAATGAGGACAGCTAACGCCGGGGAGGACAGAAGCAGGAACTGTAACATGCAGCGGTCCCACCTGCCTCCTAAACACCACAACTACACCAAAGCCTACTGCTAGAAAGCGAACCACTCGCATCTTTTTTTTAATTATGAAGCTCTACTACTAGTCTCTATGAAGGGCAATCTGCATTGAGGTAAAGGAGAAACTTATCCTACAGATATTTATTTAAGCATGTGTAAGTTTAACGAAGTGGAAGCAGGGCTCAATGCTGCACGCCTCTTGAGGCAGAGGCAGGAGGACTGCAAGTTTGAGGCCAGCCCGGGTTGCACAGGGAGTTTCAGGCCAGCCAGACTAAAGAGCAAGATCCTATCTCAAAAAAAATGTTGAAGGCCGGGTGTGGTGACACACACCTATAGTCCCAGCACTCAAGAGAGGCTAAGGCAAGGAGGATCACAGGGTTTTGAGGTCATCCTGGGCTATACAGTGAGTTCAAGGCCAGTTTGAACTACACAGTGAAACTCTTGTCTCAAAAACAAAACAAATGGGGGGCTGGGGATTTAGCTCAGCAGCGCAGCATCTGCCTGGCAAGCGCAAGGTCATGAGTTCGATTCCCAGTACCAGAAAAAAAACAAACAAACAAAAAAATATATATGTTTGTACTTATTTGAATACATACTACTTTCGTGAGTATATAAATCAACATGATCTTCCCATAAAGCAATTTGGTGTATGTATCAAGTCTTAAAAATAGTACTCTTAGGCAAGCATGCGAGCACATGCCTATAATCCCAAAACTGTGGAAGGCTGAGGCAGGAGGACTGCAGGTTCTAGCCCAGCCTGAACAACTGAGCAACTTAGGGAGACCTTGTCTGGAAATAAAAAATAGAGCTAGGGTGTAGCTCAGTGGAAAGGCCCTGTGTTCAATGCCCAGTTACAAAAAAAAATATTTTTTGATTAGCAATTTCACAGGGTAAAGTACTATAGATAAACCATATATTGTTATATGGAATATCAACATATAGTCTTTAAAATTATGCTATAGAAAAATTTAATGATGTGTATAATTATTAAGTGAATAAAAAGTAATAAAGGCTTTCAGCGTATGATTTTTTTGTTTTTTGAAATGGGTCTCACTATGTAATTCAGGCTGGCCTTGAATTTAGGGCAATCCTCTTTCTTCAGCCTCCCAAATGCTTGGGATTAGCCAGGAGTGATGGCCCACGTCTATAATCCCAGCACTTGGGAGGCTGAGGCAGGAGGAGCACTGCAATATCGAGACCAGCCTGGGCTACAAAGTGAGGTTAAGGCCAGACTGAACTGCATAGCAAGACCCTGTTTCAAAAAGACAAAAAACAAAAAGAACAAAAAACAAACAAGTACTTGGGATTACAGGCATGCAGCACAAAGCCAGGCAGTGTATAGATTTAAAACAAAATAAAGGCACAAAAAAAAGTAAAGAAATCTATCGAAATATTAGCAATAGCTTATCTAAGAAGTAGTATAGTTGGCAGTTTTATTTTTTTTGTTTTCCCTATTATATAAATTTCCTCCCCAAATATGTGCTACATTACAAAGATAGCTTAACTTTTTATCACTACATGTTTGTGGTGCGCTATGATTATACTCATCATGGGGTATTGATACATATATTAATTCTCTTTACAACCCTTTCCCCATCTCTTGGTCCTAAAATAATTTAAATACTTACAAGACTGACATATTAATGTTCCCTTTATTCCTTTTCTTCCCCCAGTACTGTACGGGGGATTGAATCCAGAGCCTCTGCCTTGAGCTACATCTCCACCCCTCCCAGCTTTCTTTTTTTCTCCCCCCCCCATAGGGTCTAAATTACAGGCTCAGCCCAAGCTCATGATCCTTGTGCCTCAGCCACCTAGAGGGGTGGTATTGCAAGCATGGGCCATCACACCCAACTCTCTTATTAATATAATTCACTGTGGAATTCACAGCTTTACCTGTGGTTTAATGAGTCTGTTAGTCTGCTTAACTATAGGCTTGGCTGAAAGCTGCAATATAGTCTCACTTATGAATTTTTTTTTTTTTTTTTTTTTTTTGGTCTTTTTGAGACAGGGTCTCACTATGCAGTTCAGGCTGGCCTTGAACTCACAGTGATCCTCCTGCCTCAGCCTCCAGAGTGCTGGAATTACAGGCGTGTATGCCCAGCTCAGTTCTGAATCTTGAAGTCTAGCAGATTCCTCTTATTAAGAACCTGGAAATAGCAGCAAGATGAATGAAGTTCCTTGTAGTAAAAATATAATATAGGGAAATAGGAAGGGGCCTTAAATGAAAGACCAAAGGATACGTCTGAGAATAGCAGAGGCCTCCCAACACGACAAACCTAACATTGTTACTGCACCAGTGTAAAAGTTTTTAGACATTTTAGTGTACATGTACTGTCATGCTGTCTGTGCTACACACTCACTTTAATCTTTACAAGCTTGCATTGTAGGAACACTGAGTAGTAGCATATACTTCTACTCAGACAAATAGGCTTACTTGCTTAAAATGTGAACAAACTTTTTATTACTACTTTCATTTACTAAATTTTTAAATTTCTACTTCCTAGATATAATTTTGTACTTCTCATTAATTTTTCATTTCTTCCCCTTTTACCAAGTTCCCCTATCCAAACAAACACAGAACTCCTTCTAGTTATCTCTACTTATCTCATGGAGGCCCTTGGGCTGCTGATCTGCATCTCAAATACCCAGCTCTTTTCACAGAATCCTTGGGCTATACAATTGCACTACAGTTAACCCTTTAATCAACTTCAATCATGACAAAGAAAATTTTGTCAAAGGACATTCAAATCCCACCTTTCTTCCCAATCAAGACAAAGACTGAGAGAGAGACAGACAGACAGACAGACAGACAGAGACAGAGACAGAGAAAAGCTGACAGGAAAAATACATAAGGAATGTATATAACTCCAAAGCTTTTCTGGAACCTAAATAAGAGATAAAAAACCTTCCCACATAATTCTTTCTCATGGACAGGCATCACTGCAAATGTAGGAAAAATTAACTTTATAAAGGCTAGAATACACATATTTAAGCATAGTCACTACCAAAATAACCCTATTTTACATAAATAATTTGAAAATTTAGCCAGCCTGGTGGCACATGCCTGTAACCCCAGCATTTGGGAAGCTGAGGCAGGAGGAGCACTGAGTTCAAGGTCAGTTTGGACTACTTAGTAAGACTCTGTCTCAAAAAACAAACAAAAAAGCTGGGCATGGTGGTACAGGCCTGTAATCCCAGAACTCAGGAGGCTGAGGCAGGAGGATTGTTTGGAGTTCAAGGTCAGCTTGGGCTACAAAGTGAACTCATGTCCAGCCTGAACTGCATAGCAAGTCCCTGTCTCAGAAAGACAAAAAAAAAAAAAAAGCAAAACAAAACAAAAAAAACCCAGCTCAAACAAATTTACCAGCCTACTTGAACACGAGCCAAGTTTTCATACCTGCAGTTTTGTAGTGCCTCCTGTCTATCCAATCAATTGATATTTGGTGGCCGATTCCCATACCCAAAGACTGCTCTAGTCTAACCAAACTGCTTCTCAAGAGCCACTCTGTACACCACCTACTTCACCAGCCACTCCTGCCCGTTTCAGGCCTCACTGATCTTCCTCACCCCTAAAAACTGTGCAGAGCACTCAGATCCTGTTTTGTCTTGGTCTGACTGTCACCTGCAGCAATCTTCTGTCCCCAAGCATGACACAAAGCCTCTGAATGTACCACACATCTGCCTGGATACCCACAGTACCTAACACCAACCTGAACACACAATACACCCTAAAAGGTCAACTAATTGAATAAGGGAGCTGGGAGCTGACAAGAATGACAATTTAACAGTAAACATAGGTCAGGTGTGGTGGCACACCCCGGTGATCTCAGCAGTCTGGAGGCTGAGGCAGGAAGATCATTGGGAGTTCGAGGCCAGCGTGGGCTACAAAGTGAGCTCAAGGCCAGCCTGAACTGCATGGGGAGACCCTGTCTCAGAAAGACCAAAAAAAAAAAAAAATAGTAGCCAGCCACACCCAATCCAGCCCGTATACTCAACTATGTTTTGGGGGATGTTGACAGGTGGTATAATATACTGATGTCTTTTTCTTTAATAGTTCTACTTTTGACATCTGATGAGTGAGAGAAATTCACAGAAAGCCTGTAGGATGTCAAGACGAAGTAACACTCAAGGAAGTAAACCCAACAAGTGAACTTGATTTCAAGCAAAATCAGGGAGTCAAAATTCCTCCTCTGTGCTCAGCAGGAATAGTTTGGAGGAGCCCTGGCTACCGAACTACTGGAAAATTTTATGTGAAAAAAAAAACATTTATCAACAAAACAGTGGGTGAGGCAAGATGATCACAAGTCGGAGGCCAGCCTGGGTAACTCAAGTGATTTGGTAAGAAATAAAGTTAAGGGGTTGGGCGTTAATGCAAAGGCTCTGGTTTCAATCTCCAGTACAAAAAAAAAAAAAGGAAAGGAAAATAGAGGAAAAGCTGGGCTTGGTGACTGTTGTAGTCAGGGGTTTACAACAGCAACAATACAGGACACATATTTTATAAGATTATTT
>NW_004955512.1:1977176-1986015 GCF_000276665.1 Chinchilla lanigera | reverse complement strand
GACACTGTCTCACACAGGCCTGTTTTCACAGATCTGTGATGGGAAGGCCCAAAGGGCAGTGGTGGAAGCTAGAAAGTCTGTGCCAGCGGGATGATTTGTGCTAGCAGGCTGAGGGATCTGCACTGGAGCCAGGAAGCAATGTTCAACCAGAGCTCCCCTGGAAAGTACCACAGCCATCCTCAGCGACAAGGTCCCGAGCTCCTTTGACGATGAGAACAGCCGAGTTCATCAGCAAAACCAACATGACAAACTCCTCCAGGAGAACAGCCCAAGAGAACCAGCAGCTCCCAGAAGCTTTTCTTCTCCAGTTCTGCCTCTTCTGCAGCCGGCAACAACCGTCAGGTGGGCCTTCCACACCTAGCACCACGCTGATTCAGTTCAGCTGGGTTTTACAAGTTGCCCACCAGCTGTCAATCCATCACAGAGGTGAACACCTGTAATCCCAGCACTCGGGAGGCTGAGGCAGGAGGATTGCCGTAAATTCGAGGCCAGCCTGGGCTACAAAATGAGTTCAAGACCCGCCTGAACTGTATAGTGAAACCTTGTCTCAAAAAGACAAAAACAGTCTGTTTTCGCATCATCTAATTTGCTTCTCTATCTTACACAGCAGTTTTAAAATGCCGTTGTTTGTGACCACGTCGGTTTTCGTCTACTAAACACCACACTTGTAGGCAGGGCTACTATTTCACACATTTCTATAAATTTATCTAGTGTGGGCCTCGGTTCCCTTCTTTGTAAAGTGGGATTAAGAGTAACACCTAATTCAACAGTGTGATGAGAAAATTTGGTGGGAACGCATAGGCAGACAGCTTCGGCCAGTAAACACTTCCTACACATTAGCATGGCACAACTGCGTTGCTGTTATTTTCGGCCAAAGACCTCCGGCAAACCCCTCTTTTCCCCCATTTCCCGGACAGGCTTCAAGGCAAAGCGCTGTCACGCAGACAAGAGAGACCCGAACTCTGCGCCAACCCTGCCGCGCCGAGGCGGCACCCCGGTCCAGCAACGCCCAGAGGTCGGGCCGAGGGTGGCGGATGGCGCAGGGGCTGGAAGCCCACCAACAGACGTCTGAAAGTCGGGGAGTAGGGAGCCCCGAGCGCAACCGTCCCTCTTTCGTCCCCATAGCTCACCTCACCTCGCCCCAGCTCAGCTCTGACGAGGAAACACCTGCTCTGAACTCATTAAGTACCATTTGCCCAGGCGGTCTAGTAGAATGCACCAATCAGAACGTCAGGAATGAAGAAGTCCGGCCTCCTGATTGGGTCTAGAGCTCACAGCCACGCCGGAAGTCAGGGGGCGGGCCAGCAGGCAAATGGCCCAGAGGCTCCGGGTCCCACATGGCCCCGTTGAAACAACTCTTGTGGGACTTTACTACAAAACGCAAGCACTTCTACTTAGGAAAGGCATGCCACCAGCGGTGGAATGTCCATTTAGCATCCTGGACCTCCCCTAAGGCGAAGAAAACTTTTTTATTATGAGTTTTTAAATTACCTTCGCTATGTTTGTATGTTGTGTCTTGAATGTCTGTAGGAAGTCATGTTATCAGGGAGTCTCCAACCTGCAACATAGACTGGGCTCCAGCTTCTCTCCGCTTGGTGTAGGCGTCTCCTTATGTAATTCAGGCCGGCCTTGAACTCACTATGTATCCTAGGCTGGGCTCCAACTTGCAGCGATCCTCTGGCCTCAACTCCTGGGCCCCCAGGGCTGGGATTACAGGCGTGTACCACCACGCCCCGCTGAGTTATGTTGTTTGTATACGGAACATAACAGCAACAATGAAAACAAAAGGACTTCATTTATAATAGTAAAAATGTAAAATTTTAAAAAGTAAACTGAAGCCCCGCCTCGTGGTGCACACCCTTAATTCCAGCACTCTGGAGGCTGAGGCAGGAGTATTGCAGCGAGGTCAAGCCCAGCCTGGGCTACAAAGTGAATTGAAAACCAGCCTGAACTGCATCGCAAAACCCTGTTTCAAAAAAAAAAATTTTTTTTTAAATTCAACTGAAGACTTCCACAGAAAAAATTTCATTGAATATAAAAATTAAATGAGCAAAATTAAATGAGGTTATATAATTGGAAAGATGTTAATTCCTCAAATTAAAATTTCGAGGTAATTCTAATGAAAATCCAAATAGGTTTTTGTCATGAACTTGCCTTGCTGATTTTAAAATAAATTCATACAGAAGAAGAAAACACAACAATTGTTGACTGAATTTTGAAAACTGATGAAGGATGTTAAACTAAATTTGGTTGAGGGTACCTTAGCACTGAAACTATAACCTAACAGAGGGGAAACAAAGTGAAAAAGCCTTCGAGCCGGGCGTGGTGGCACGTGCACACCTGTAATCCCAGAACTCGGAAGGCTGAGGAAGGAGGATCTTTGCGAGTTCGAAGCCAGCCTGGGCTACAAAGTAAGTTCAAGACCAGCCTGAACTGCATAGTGAGACCGTCTCAAAAAGACCAAAAAAAAGCCTTAACTTAGGAACAGACTGCACTGTTTTTTATCATTTTTTTAATGGAAAAAAGGTAAAACAAAATTTCATAATAAAAGAATAGAATAATAATAGTTAATACATTGCATATTGTTATCTTTAAAGTAGTTACTCAGAGTGTAAGACATGGGCAATAACATGTTATTGTGACAGATAACTGAGTCTTAGTTGTACCGGCTGAGCTCAGTCAATGACATGCAGCCAACTGAATGACATAAGGCAAAATGTGAGCGAGCAACAAGCTGCACGTACTTCACTTCAGTGCGATGTTCACAGACGCTGCCTGAGGACGCTGCTAGAGTTCTCAGGACCTACTCCGATAAGGAGAGGCACAGCTGAGTTGTGGAGGACTAAGCCAGCACGTGGTTTGACCCCAGTCCCCCTAAATGTAGATCACCTTTTCTGGATCTAAGGCTGTCCCACTGAAGTATTGCTTTTTTGCTCAGTTAAACTCTTAAATTTGTCTAAGGTCTCTTTTTTTGTGTGGTGTTAGAGGTTGGATCTATAACAGGGCCCTTTGCACTGATCTACATCTCCAGCTATTTTAAAAAGTGTTTAATTTTGAGACAATCATGTCTCTTCACAGTAGACACTGTAGGGTTTATTTAATATTTTTTTCTTCCTTTTTCCTTCTTTTACTTGGCCCAAACTCATTCTTAGAGAGCCTGGTTGTTCCTTCCTTCATTTGTTTTTTTTTTTTTTTTTTCCTTTTTGAGACAGGGTCTGGCTATGCAATTCAGGCTGGCCTTGAGCTCACTTTGTAGCCCAGGCTGGCCTCAAACTCACAACGATCCTCCTGCCTCGGCGCATGTGCCACCATGCCTGGCTCATTTTGGTTTCTTGAGACAGGGTCTGTGGGGAGTGGCTGAAGCTGAAGCTGGAGATGATCACACATGTGGAGCTAAGACAAAGCCCCAGAGAACAGGGAGAGCTCTGAGGGAGCCACTTAAACAGACTGTCCCAGCTCCCAAACAGGTTGCTAAGCAGAGAGGTTGAAATTGACATCAACTTCCTGAGTGTATAAGTAAGTAAACTCTGCAGTCCCTGGCCAGTTCCTCTCCTCTTATCCTGAAAGGTCTCCACCTGACGTCAGCTTTTTGTCTCTTTATTTCTAAATCCTTTAGCAGTGCCTGGGTCCCCACCCTAACCCCACCCTACCCTCCTCCCCTGCCCTGGGAACACAGCTGCACAGGTGCTGCAGCAAGGGTCTTGCTATGTAGTTCAGGCTGGCTTTGAACTCATTATGTAACCCAGGATGGCCTCAAACGCTTGGCAATCCTCCTGCCTCAGCCTCCCAAATGTTGGGAGGACCTCCAAATTATATACGGGAAATAAATGTAACTCCCAACCTGCTAGATGTCCCATATGCCGAGTTTGTGTTCTCTGAAGTCAAAGAATGAGTTCTAAGCAACAACAGAGGTTACCAGTAGAAAAATTTAAGGGCGGAAAAGGAATGGGGAATAGCAATGGGGCTAGGAATAGCTCTTGAGTGACAGGAGGAGTGCTGAATGGGTTGCCAGCAAGCCCACCTCTCAAAGGAAGTTTTAGGCCGGTATGGTGGCTGTAATCCCAGCACTCGGGAGGTTGAGGCAGGAGGATCGTGGGGAGGCCAGCCTGAACTGCATAGTGAAACCGTGTCTCAGAAAGACAAAATAAAAGGAAGTTTTATAAAGCAAAATCATGAGGTGAGTACAACACAGGTCAAAACTGATCAACCAATAAAATTACAAATATAGTCGTTTAGGTAATGAGGTAATGTTCATCTAATAGGGAAGCAGGTCACTTAGCAAGTGTACATAGATGGCATCATTAACCTTGACTGATAATCTGAAGTCTCTGTTTTAGTGGGTGGGAGAGGAGGGCCCACCCCTAATGAGACAGGGGAAATCTGGTACCAAGAATCTCAGATCTCCATTTATCCCTTAGGGAAGTATGTAAATCTGGCCACTGTGACTTTATCTTCTCCGGATAGGCCTCCAGCCAGAGTTTTAATGTGTGCTCATCTTCTGCACTGCCTCCCTCGAGGGCCCAGCCCTGTCTGACTGCTGGGTAAACCACACCCAGCTATGGACATTCTTTTTCAGAGACTTACATGTTATATTTTCTACATATTAACATGTGAAATGACAGTGCTTTTCTAAAAGTATAGTTTGGGTTATTCACACTATGGTGGTATAATCAACAAAATCCAGACAGGAAAACACTGCAAGATGAAAGATCTAGATTTCTTTAAAAAAATGCTAAGGTTTTGTTTTTTTAAGCAACTTTGAGTTGTAAGATAAAGTATCAGAATGACTCTAGAACTTGCCTCAAAATAACAGAGCATGAAAACAGTAATTGGGAGTATGCAGTGAAGGGAGGTAGACGGGCCTGGATGAGACAAGATTATAAATTCATAAAAACTTCCATAAATTAAACCTGGGTGTGAGGTGGACACCTGTAATCCAGCACTTAGGAGGCTGAGGCAGGAGATTTTCTGAGAGTTGCATGCCAGCCTGGGTTACATAGTGAGTTCAAAGCCAGCCTGGACTACATAGTGAGATCCTGTCTCAAAACACAAGCAGGAGGTATGGTGGTCCCTCCCTGTAATCCCAGCACTTGGAGGAGGAGGCAGGAGGATCACAAGAGAGACCATGTCTCAAAATAAATGTGAAAATCCAGGCTAGGGATGTAGTTCAGTGCTCCCTAGGTTCAACCCTCAAGACCAAAAACAAACAAAAACACTTTTAAACTGTAGTATCACTAACTGTAGAATTTAAAGAAGAAAACATCACATAATCAAAACTCAGTAAATTCTGAATGGAGTTTCAAATTAAATGTGAGGGACAAAAAAGTAAATAATGGAGTTGGAACATTTGTTTCTCTTTCTTTCTTTCTTTCTTTCTTTCTTTCTTTCTTTCTTTCTTTCTTTCTTTCTTCCTTTCTTTCTTTCTTTCTTTCTCTCTTTCTTTCTCTCTTTCTTTCTTTCTGAGACAAAGTCTCGCTATGTAGTTCAGGCTGGCCTGGATTCGCTATGTAGTAGTCCAGGCTGGTCTCAACCCCTCAGGGATCCTCCTACCTCAGAATCCCAAGTGCTGAAATTACAGATGTGGGCCACCATGCCCAGCCTTTTTTGTTTGTTTGTTTTTTTGTTTGTTTGAGACAGGATCTCACTATGTAGTTCAGGCTGGCCTGGAACTCATGGCAGTTCTCCTGCCTCAGCCTCCTGAATGCTGAGATTATGGGCATGTGCCACCTCACCCAGCCCATTTATTTTTCATTTGGAGAAAATATATGAGATTTTTATCCCACGTGATTTAAAAAAAATCAGGTGGATTAAAACTTTGAAGGTATTTTTTAAATCAAATATTTTAAAGCTTTTAAAAGAAGTATTTATGACTTTGGAGTTTCATATACACATGAAACACTCTACCATTGAGACCCAGAAATTTTTAAGACATAAGGGAAAGACTGACCAAAGCAAAAATTAAAAATTTTGTTTAACAAAAGAAAAGTAACCAAGCGAACAAAAACAATAAGGGATGAAATATTTGCAATACAGAGCAAAGAATTAGAACCCAAATTACAAATAAACAAAATCTGGGAATCAGTGGGAAAGGACAAAAGTACAACTTTAAAAAGTGAGGGAGGCTGGCAATTTATAGGACAAAGAACAAAACTGATCATCAAACACATGAAAAAGAGCCAGATTTGGTGGTGCACACCTATAATCCCAGCATTCAGGAGGCTGAGGCAGGAGGACCACTGCAAGTTTGAGGCCAGCCTCGGCTACATAGTGAGTTCAAGTCTAGCCTGGAATACACAAAACCAAAAAATAAATAAAACCCCCAAACCAAATAAAAACCAAAAAATAAAAAATAAAATAAAATAAATAATTACCCACATGAAAAGGTGCTCAGCATTGCTATAATAAGGACAATTAAAACCCTTCAGACCAACCAAAATTAAAAGCTTGATGTTGGCATGTAGCCCAGTGGTTGAACATGTGCTTAGTATGCATAAGGCTCTGTGTTCCATTCCCAGCATCACCAAAAAAATAAAAAAGTTTGATGCTATTGAAAATCTGTCACCAGCCAGGCGTGGTGGCACATGCCTGCAATCCCAGGACTCAGGAGGCTGAGGCAGGAGGATCGTTGTGAGTTCGAGGCCAGCCTGGGCTACAAACTGTCAAGGTCGGCCTGAACTGCACAATGAGACACTGTCTCAAAAAGACAAAAAAAAAGTTGTCATCAGTTACTGTGGTACTCACCTATAGTCCCAGGAGGCTAAGGCTGGAAATACATTTGGGCCCAGGAGTTCAAGACCTACCTGGGCAACATAATGAGATCCCGTCTCAAAAAAGATTAAGCACAAAAAATGTGTAAAATAACCAGCAGAAGTAAATATGGGGTAGGGTTTGGTCACTTGAGAGGGAAGTTGACAGCATCTATGAGCACATCACACCTGTGTGCACCTGCAACCCAGGACATCCGTGTCCAGCTTCAGCTCCAAGAGTCACACTTGTCCACGGTCACAGGCATTTGTGAGGGGTCAATCACTGCACTAACGGTGGGATACGGAAGTGAAAAGTGCCCTTGTGGAGCTGTGCAGTGGTTGATTGATTGTGTCAGTTTGAGAAGTTTAGAAGCTTAACTGAATCAGCTCAGCAATTCTATACCCTACAGTGTGGAGGACCCATTCCGGGTGGCTCATCTCCTGGATGATGTAAAAGGGAAATGAGGAAGGACAGGCGGGCTTCTGTTCCAAGGAGCTCCAGCTTCGCCTTCAGCTTGGACGTCACCTCCTGGCTTCTAGCAAAGACTGTTCGGCTTCTGCCTTGTATCCCGCAGCTTTCCAGCGTACGCTCATCAGCCTTCTGTCACAGACCCATCGGCCTCCTGATATGGACTTGCACGGAGCTCTGCAGTGAACACCAGACATTAGGCTGAATCCTTCAGTCTCTAGTGTGCGTGTGCAGACACCCTCTGCACGCTTCCTCATCCAACTCTGTGGCTGACCATGGTAAGCCAATCTTGCCATTTCTTATACATTTGTGTATCTTGTGTTATGTGTTTCTCTAGTAAAACCCTGACTGATGCAAGCTGACACTCCAGGAGACAAGACAGGTACTCAACAAGGCAAATAAGTAAATGACATAGTGCACTAGGAGGTGGAAAATGTGCAACCATTTGCTGACCAGGTCTGGAAGGATGGGTGGCAGGAAGAGAAGGCAGGGGCTGGCACAGGAGGCCAAGGAAGGGCAGGGCTCTGCCGAGGGCCTGGTGTTGGGGAACCTGTGGCACGTGTGCCTCAGTGGGCTGTTTGTATCGTGGAAAGCTCTTAAAGGTTCACCGTGACTGGCTAGGGTGTAGCAGACTCACTCTCAGCCCCCCACCAGGCAGGAGCAAGGCCCCACAGTGGGCAGCTTGGCGGGGCTGGGTGCCTCGCTCTGTGTTAGGAGGGAGGGTACCAGCTGTGCATCCAGGCCTTCGAGGCTGACTGTGTTCAGGGATGAATGAGTGAATGAGTGAATGAATGAATGAATATGTGATGCCAGGAGACCAGGACATGTGCAGAACTTCCCAGGCCCTTCCATGTAACAAGTGAGGCTGGCACAAGGGGTTCCTCCCGGTCTTTCCTCTGCATCCCCACATTCTAAGCAGAGCCTCAAGTTCCCACTCGGCATGAGCGGGGACTATAAGGTCCTCAATGGCTACAGCAGAATGTGACTGCGGGAAGGAAGCACAGACCCATCTGCCCCCTCATCCACAACTCCACCATCACTGAGGGAGGGGGACAGAATGAAAAGGGAAATCAATTAGTAACTCACTGGGTGTACAGTAGTTGTGAAAACTGGAAACCGCCTGCATTTTGTAGTAGGACGTATTTTATAAAATTGGATAAAATGGAGGGAGGGGGTTGAAAATGATCAAGATTTTATATATATAAAACCAATTCCCCAAAATAATTCTAAGTATTATATATCACACACATATACCAATAAAAATTGAATAGAATGGAATGCTAAGCAGCAGTTAAAGACTTCTAAAGCCAGGTGTGCCAATCTTTAAAGACTTCTAAAGATTGCACGCCTGTAATCCCAGTACTCAGGAGGCTGAGGCAAGAGGATTGTTGCAAGTTGAAGACCAGCCTAGGCTACAACGTGAGCTCAAGGCCAGCCTGAACTGCATAGTGAGACCCTGTCTCAAAAAGACAAAAAAAGAAAAGATGTAAAGACTTCTAAAAAAAAAAAAATACTCCTATGTACCTAGGCTGACAGGGAGGCATCTTTAAGACACTTTTTCAGTGCTAAGGATCAAAGCCAGCACTTCTGTGCATGCTAGACAAGTGCTCTACTACTGGCCTAC
>NW_004955512.1:1975090-1975978 GCF_000276665.1 Chinchilla lanigera | reverse complement strand
AAAGGACAAGGACCAACCCCTATCCCTACCCTTCCAATCTGATCCTGCACTCCACCTCCACCAGCTAACCTGTGGTCATCTGGCTGTCTGGAATTAGGACCAGCCTTCCAGCTCACTGGGGGCTTCCTACTTCATGTAGAACAAATGCCATCCAGTCACTGGTCCCAAGTGCTGACATAACTCCAGAAGATAGTAGGTATGAGTCACTGGTGACAGCCATCAAAAGGATCTACAGCTGGGTGTGGTGGCAGTGCTTGTAATCCCAGTTCTTAGAAGCTGAGGCAGGATTGTGAATTTGTGACCATCTTCAGCTACATAGCAAGTTCAAGCTCCCCTTGAACTATATAGCCTGATCTTGTCTGGAAAAAAAAATCCTCAGAGAAAGGGACATCACTTTGTCATTTTGTCTTCTAGTCTTCCACCCAAAGGGATCTCTGTGGGTGTTTCATGGTCTCTACATTGTGGCTGATGTAGAATCCATTTTTGGATTCTGGAGAGCCTAGCATACTCTGACTAAAATCAATAGACATTAGGAAACAACTGAAATGTCCACCAATTATTAAATGGACATTTAATAATTTCATGTATAGAAGAGAGGACCATGAAATATCAATCCAACAGCTGCTATATGATTCAAAGACTAACATAAGATTGATGAGTTAATGAAAAGGTAGGAGATCACACAGATGACATAAAAAAACCTGTTCACAGGAGTAACAGCAGAATACCTCCCAGGTAGGGAAAAAGAATTTGACATAGATATAAGGGGAGGTATATAGAATTCCAATTAGCTGTGATTAAAGAAAACCTACACCAAGGTATATAATAGTCAAGATCACACAAATACAAAACAAGTACAGAATATTAAAAGGTGTTAGAGAAAAGAAA
>NW_004955512.1:1967861-1974300 GCF_000276665.1 Chinchilla lanigera | reverse complement strand
CAAAACTATATATGCACAAAATACCTGTGCACCCAAATATATAAAACAATTACTAATGGACATAAAAAATCAAATAAGCACTAATATAATTATAATGGAGGATCTCAATACCCCACTGTCATTAACAGACAGATCAACTAGATAAAAAATCAACAATGAAATACCAGAACTGAACCAAACTTTTGAACAAAGGGACTTAGTAGATGACTATAGTGTGTTCCACCCTACAACATCAGATTTCACATTCATCTCAGTTGCACATGGGATGTTCTCCAAAATAGACCACATAAAAGCTCACCAAATATGTTTAAGTAAATGCAAAGGAATTGAAATTATCCCATGCATATTATCAGACCATAGTTCAATAAAACTGGAAATCAATTGCAAAAGAAGCCACAAAAACTTCATAAACACTTGGAAATTAAATAACACCCTCCTGAGCAATGAATGGGTCACAGATAAAATTAAAGAAGAAATTAGACAGTTTCTACAATTAAACAATAATGTCAATAAAACATACTAGAACTTATGGGACACAATGAAAGCAGTCTTATGAGGGAAATTTATGTGAGTGAATATCAATATCAGAAAAAGAGAGTAAGCTCAAATAAACAACCCAATGTTGAACCCCAAGCTTCTAGAAAAAGAAAAGCAAGTCAATTTGAAAGCTCATACAAGTGAAGAAATTATAAAGATTAGGGCAGAAATTAATGCAGTGCAGACTAAGAAAATAGTACAAAGAATCAATGAATTGAAGAGTTAGTTGTTTGAAAGATTAAATAAAATCAACAAACCCTTAGCCAGTCTTATCAAGAAAAGGAAAGGAAAGACCCAAATCCATGCAATTAGGAATGGAAAGGGTGAAATAACAACACATAATGCAGAAATCCAGAAAACCATCAATACTTACTTGTAGAACCTGTGTTCTAATAAGAAAACAGAAGAAATGGACAGATTCCTAAATATATATGAATTACCTAACTCGAATAAAGAAGATATAAAAATCTTAAATAAACCAACATCTGTCAATGAAATTGACAAGAGTAATTAAAACCTACCAACAAAGAAAAGTCTAGGTTCTAACAGATTCACAGCTGAAGTCTACAAGAAATTTAGAGAAGACCTCATGCCACTA
Source organism: Chinchilla lanigera (assembly GCF_000276665.1). Lineage (NCBI taxonomy): Eukaryota > Metazoa > Chordata > Mammalia > Rodentia > Chinchillidae > Chinchilla > Chinchilla lanigera. The sequence goes on along the minus strand of NW_004955512.1, from coordinate 1,973,165 downwards.
CTTCTCAAACTCTTTAATGAAATTGAAAGGGATGAAATACTCCTAGTCATTCCTGGAAGCAAGTATCCTGATATCAAACCAGACAAAGATCCCCAAAAAATAAAAATATAGGAAAAAAAAAAAAAAAGAACTACAGGCCAATGAACAGGGATGCAAAAATCCTCAATAAGACACTGGCAAACAGAATGCAGCAAGTCATTGAGAAGATTATACATCATGACTAAGTGGGACTCATCCAGAGATGCAGGAATGGCTGATTTACCATATGCAAATCACTAAATGTAATACACAATATTAACAGAGCCAAGGCAAAAACCATATGATCATCTCAATAGATGCAGAAAAATCCTTTGACAAAGTCCAACACCAACTCATGATAAAAACCTACAGAAAATGGAATAGGTGGTATTTATCTCAATCTGTTAAAAGCCGTTTATGACAAACTAACAACCAATATCCTACTAAATGGACAAAAACTGAAACTTTCCCTCTAAAATCAGGAACAAGACAATGATGTTCACTGTCACCACTCTTATTCAATATAGTTGTGGAAACATTAGCCAGAGCAACTAGACAAAAGAGCAAAATAAAAAGGACAATGATAAGAAAGGAAAAAGTTAAATTATCGTTATTTGTGGATAACATGATACTCTACATAGAAGACCTCAAAAACTCCACCAAAAGACTTCTAGATTTAATAACCAAATTCAGTAGTGGAACTGGAAACAAAGTCAACACTCAAAAATCAATAACCTTCTTGTACACAAATAACAAATTTACTGAGAGAGAAATTAGGGAAAAAACACCATTCACAATAGCATCCAAAAAAATTAATTACCTAAGAATCAATCTAACAAAGGAAGTAAAACACCTCTATAATGAATACTACACTGCTCTGAAAAAAGGAGACTGAAGAGGATATCACAAAATGGCAACATATCCCTTGTTTTAGGTAGGAAAAAACAATATAGTGAAAATTGCCAACTCCCAAAATTGTTGTACAGGTTTAATGCAATCCCAATCAAAATACCAATAGTGTATCTCACAGAATTAGAGAAAACCATCCTAAAATTCATTTGGAACCAGAAGAGACCTACAATAGCAAAAGCAATTCTGAGCAATAAAGGCAAGTCCAGAAAGATCACAATGCCTGGCTTGAAATTATATTATAAAACTACTGTGATAAAAAAAAAAAAAAGCATGGTACTAGCCAAAAAAAAAGAAAAGAAAAGAAAAGAAAAAAACAGACCTGGGGATCAGCGGAACAGATTGGAAGATGCAGAAACAACCTCAAACACACTCATCCATCTTATCTTTGACAAAGGGGCCAAACACATTCACTGGAAGAAAGATAGGCTCTTTAAGAAATGGTGTGGGAAAAACCGGCTTCCCACACGCTGAAGATTGAAACTAGACCCATATCTTTCACCATCCACTAAACTAAAATCAAAATGGATCCAAGATCTAAATATGAAAAAGAAACACTAAATGTGCTGCAAGACAGAATAGGTAGAACTGTTGATATAGGTGTAGGCAAAAATTTTATGAAATAAACCCCAATAACACAAGAAATACTACAAAGAATCAATAGCTGGGTTCTCATCTTATTAAAAAGCTTTTGCACAGCAAAAGAAATTATCAACAGAGTGGAGACAATCCACAGAATGGGAAAAATTTTTATCCAGCTGTTCCTCAGAAAAAGGACTACTGTGGAAAAGGACATTCCTTGATTAGAAAGCACTGAGGACACACAATGATTTGTTTATTAAAATGAACTGAAACCTTTCACCTGAAGATAAGAATCCATGGATTAAGGAAATATGTATGATTATCAAGTTGACCAGGGATGGATCGATAACTGATGGTCAATTTATGATCCCCAGGTGAACTGAGTGAGCATGGTGCTGGGTGTGGGAGGTCCACCTGGGGATTGTGGTCAGCAGCATGGAAGACAGAATTGGAGAAGGATAAGTTTTAATTACTAAAACGTTTGGTATCCACGCATTTGTACTATCTACACCTTTGGTTCTGGTTCAATAAAACATGACTGAGATTGGTAATCGGGGCTGCAGTCTGAGAGGCTATAAGCCCCCTGATCCCAGACTTTCGCCTCTCTTGTTTTTCTTGTCTCTCTTACGTTTTCTTATCCTCCATAGGTACCTCATTCTTGGGATCTGTCACTATAGATAGAATGACAGACTACTATCTAGACTATATAAAGGACTCAAAATATTAGACCCTCTAAATTTAAACACGCAGTACAAAATTGGAATCTGAACTGAATAGACACTTCTCAGATGAAAAAGCTGAAATGGCAAATAAATATATGGAAAAATGTTCAACACCACTGGTCATTCAAGAGTTGAAAATTAAACACCCCTGAGAGTCCATCTTGTTATGCTTTGTGGTCTAGATGTACCCACAAAACCTATAAACTTTTAGATGGGGCTTTTTTAGAGGTAGCTGATCCACGTTTTGTGATTGATTCATGGTTCAATGCTGGGATTAAGAGTGCTGGGCGTAAGGGTAGGTGATTGCACTGCCCTAATCCTGGTAGACTGGATAAAATATAAGGGACAGAAAGAGGCTTGTCTCTCATCTCTTGTTGCTTTTGCTGTCATCTGTGGCCGTGAACTGTTGCCCCTCTGTCATGTGCCACCCTGCTTGGAGCCAGAACGAAATGCTGTCTGGATCTCTCATGCGCTTTGCCTTCACCATTCTCTTTGGAGGAGTCTCTTCCCCTCCAGTGTCAGGGTGACCCAATACTTCTCTGCTCACTTCTGTCTCCACCAATGCTCATTGCCATTGGTGATCTTGTCCAACCTCACTGACTTTAGTGTTTAAAAATAGATGTTGTTTATTTAAGGCTTACAACATGGTATTATAGAATACATACACAACAGTAACTTGCTTACTGTAGTAAAAGGTTAATATATCTATAATCTCATATACTTTCTCTTTTATTTTTCTGATCCCTCTTACAATGTCTTTTTGTCTTATAGCTTATTTTGAAGTATATTTTGTATTCTAGTTTTTTAATTTAATTTTATTTTTTAAGAGCAGAATATATTTATGGAGGGAAAGCAAGCTTTTGTTTAGGACAGGGACAAATGGTTCTCCGGTAAGAACCATTTGGAGATGTAGACTTTTCCCCGTTGTGTACTTTCCTCCTCCACTGACCTCCCCATGTCTATTTGCCAAGAAGAACAAGCTCACACACATTTCCAGTAATAGTTCAGACCTGGTGCTTCTTCCCTACTGTTGCTAGGACATTGCCATTAGACTGTGTCCCGGAACCTCACTCTCTACCCCCACTAAGAGATCTTTGGTCTGGCTTTTATGTTCATGCAATCTGAGTCTGAAGTCTGTTTACATTCCTAACCTCAGGCTCTCCAGTTGCCCATGTAATAGGTGGAATTCTAAAAGTGCCCCCAACATCGCAAGTCCTAATTTTCAGAATCTTCAGTATAAGGAGATGCACTGTGGAGAAAGGGCACAGAACATAGCCCAGTGGACCCTGAATGAGGGAGATGATCCAGGTGGATCTTCTACGCACACGAGCCCCTTGGCAGCTGAGGTATTTTCCAGCCTGTCAGAGAACTCGGAGAGATCGGCAGCTGGTTTGAGAATTTGAAAGATGGAAGGAACTACATGCCCACAAATGCAGACAGGAAATTACCCCCACCGGGAAAGCCAGACTACTAGGAAAGGGAGTCCCACTCTGACATTCTCTAGGATTTGGATTTTGCCCATTACTTCAGTGAACTTGGAAGCAACTATTTTTTTTTTTTTTCCAGAGCCTCCAGAAAAGAAACTCTCCAGTTGCCACCTTGTTTTGGTTTTGCAAGAATCTGACAATAAAATCTAGTGGAACCTATCTGGGCTCTGACCTGCAAAACTCTGAGCTAATAAGTGAGCATTGTCTTAAGTTACTAACTTTGTGGTAATTTGTTACAGTTGCACAATAAACCCTATTTTCCCTCCTACCACCTGAAGCCTTGGAAATAAATTCCAGTAGAAATATAAGGATTTTAATTCTGAGTAAAATGTACTTGACAACTTGGTCTCCCAGATAATTAAGTTGCTTGAGAAAGTTTTGGAATTAACATATGCAAGTTAGAGAGTCTTTCTTGTTAATGAAGGTCCATCACTATCTAATAAAATATCCCAAGGCAAATTCAATAATTTTTAAGGTAGAATGATAGAAGCTTCTTATATGCTGAGAAAAATGGAGCCCCAGTCTGATAAACACAATGCACTTTTCTTTGTACCTAATAGGAATTGACAGGAATGACAGAGAATTAGGTTGTTAGCCTTAGTAACACTGCAGTATTCAATGAAAGCGTCACATTCATTAGCTTATCGACGTTAGAGATTATTTATACATTTGAAGGAATTTAGCTCTGCAGTAATACACTTTGCTACATCATTTACTACATGATTTACTCAGATTGATCTTTAGGGAAATAGTAAAGTATTTAGCATAAATTCAAACTTTATTATATGAGAAAATGTGAATGTTTTATGAAAGCATGCCCAGTAAAACAAGCTTTATTAGATGGGTTCATTTAAGTTTAATTAATCTAATTTCTAGATTAATTATTTTGTATTCTGAGTATATGACTTATATTCTCTTAAATTTGTTGTGTGTTTTTATAGTCCAGAATATGGTGTATTTTGGTGAATATTCCATGTAAGACTGAGAAGAATTTGTGTTTTGCTATTGTTAGATGAAATGTTTTGTCAGTGTTGAATCTGTCAAATTCACTGAGGATGAATGATAGGACAACTCATATTCCCCTTGCTAGACCTCTTTTTTTTAAATTTTTTTTATTTTAAAGAGTAAAAAAGGATAACATAATAATAGGGGGGACTTACTAAATTACAGACAAAGTGGTAGGAAATTATCAATGATTATTGTTTTACATATTGTTATCTACAAGATAGTTTCTCAGGAAAGCAAATAGACAATAGTGAGTTACAGACAAAAGTGGTAGGAGATTATCAATGGTTGTTGTACTAGTCACCATATATTTTTTATCATACTTGGTAAAGACACTCATGAAAGAGTAAATTTCACATAATAATTTTTAAGAATTTAAGCACACTCTGTATATTTATTTTTTTCCATTCCCCTACCCTGCCTTCAACCCCATTTACAAAAGTTTTGTTTCCATTTTTTCCTTCTTTTCTCATTTTGCCTTACTTCCTTCTCCTCCCTCCCTTGTTCTGCTCTCTCTTATAGGACAAAAGGGGTGCCTGAGTGGGTTGCCCCCTATTTTTTTATTTTAAAGAGAAAAAAAA
>NW_004955512.1:1945715-1948336 GCF_000276665.1 Chinchilla lanigera | reverse complement strand
CCAGGTGTGTTGGCTGCCCAACCTGCCCTGTAGGAATACAGGCAGGCACCAGGGTTCCTCCTCACTGAGGCTCCCTGGATGGGGGAGTGGTGGTATGTGGGTTTTTCCACTTCCATGTAGTGCACTGAGGCTCCTGAGGCTCACTGTTGCTCCTGACCATAATGATTTCTTTTACTGATTTCTTCCCCTTTTTTCCACTGAATGGAAAATTGAATGAACTTATAACTTCAGCCCCTCTTACTGTATCATCTCTTACATTGAAAAAAAAAGCACTAAAATCTTGCCTACCAAATAATCTGGGCCAAGGACATGTATAATATAAAGAAGCAAGATATGTCAAACACAGGTACAAATTGCCTGTGATGACTGTTATCATTATGTATATACAAAATGTACTAATAATCATTGCAGGAGCCATGCTGAGCCCTGGACGGCTAAGATTCCCTCAAAATGAACATGAATTATGGTCTTCAGTGCCTCCCCCCACATCTTTAAAATCACCCACATTGTCTCAATAACTAAAAAAAAGAAATTTATTCCTTTTGCAATAAAATGTTAACTGCATGCAGTGTTTCAATTACAACTACTTTAGTTGTGATCAACTTTCCCAATTTAGAGCCCAGAAGAATTTAAAGCACAAAGAATACTCTCAGCTCTCACTACTGAGCTATGAATCTGGGCCAAGCAGGTATCCTACTCAGCACCTGAACATATCTTCTGAGGATTTCTACCCAGTCCAATTCATCGCTTCTGGAATTGACTCAAAATAAGGTAAGAGGGTAACCAGGCTTTAAAACCAAAGTATCAACTCAGACCATCTTAAAGACTCTGACTTTGATTTTTCTTTTTAAAGAAAACCTTGAAGATTTCTTTTGAAGTCTTCACCACTAATTAAATAGCAGCAAGTTTTGTTAGTTTTGTTCTTTTACAGAGGATCTTCTGGATATATTATTTCCCTCATTTGATCAGTCTTGGGGGAAGGCCCACATCCAGTAGGTATAGTTATTTCTTCATCTGCAATAAGACATCTGAACCTTAGATATTTTCACTGATTTCTCGGAATTCTCAAGAGAATAAGGGCTCAAAGTGGGACCAGAACCTGGGATGCCTATCTCCAAGGAGGGTTTTGCAAAGCCCTTTGTTTCTCCATAACCAAGAACATGTTTGGTCACAGAAAGCAGTAAATAGTGTATAGAAATCAGCCCCTCCCAGCACTAACTATGTCTGCTCTGCTCACAGTTATTCATATTCTTCCCTAAACATCTAATTCAGTGCAGAGAGTGGCTTAGGCCTGAGGGAGCATTTGGTTCACTGATGGTTAGGACAGTGTGCACTCCTTAGCCATTGAGTTTAATGTTTCCTATTTTATGACTCCAGGCCCAGTTCTACCTCTCTGCTGTATTGCATTGTCCTGAAAAACTATTTATATGTACCCAGGGACTCCAGTAATGGACCCCCCAAACATTCAATAAGGAAATGCTTTAATCAAAATACACTGTCTGACATCACAGAGTCACTGAATTATTATTTAAAATGGGACCATACTGCTGAAAAATGTTGACTGCTGTTTCAACCTCTCTGGTTTCTAAATGCATTCTGTTTGTGCTCTGCTGTTGATGTAACTGGCTACTCATGTGTATCCTTAGAACTTTTCTGTCTAATGAATAAAGAATATCAAAATATAGGAAGAAGGCCTACCAGCTCTCCCAGCAATGGTTTCAGAGAAACAGTGAAAGGACAGCTATCCCACTTCCTTTTGTTGGGTGTGATGATGATGTGAGCACCATAAAAAGAATAATATATCTTTAAGAGGGAAGAAATGCCCTTTTATTCCCCCCTGAGCAACTGCACATCCGAGTTGCCTAAAGTATCTTTTCAGGGCAAGCTTCAGGTCCTTTTCCAAAGTGAATAAAAATCCCCAACAAATGCCTGCAAAGAGGGATGTCCCTGATGCTTCCCTTGGGCATTTGCTCAGCTCACCAAAGTCTGCACTCATGCCATAGATCCCTTTGGCACCATTAAAGTGTTACAGGGCATCACATGGTCTTGTAAGAATTAATCACTGCTTAACAGTATGTGCTCCTGCACTGAAGTTGTTTAGAATATCTGCATGCAACCACTGGCTGGGAGAGTCCAGTATCTGCCTTGTGCTATGGTTGGGCTACAGAATGCTACAACTGGCAATTAATATGCTAGCAGTGAAATATATTTCTTTTAGGGAGTGTCAGAAGCATTGTTTGAAACATTTTATAAACCACAGAGAGTTCTTACTTATATCATATTTCATCAATATTAATCCTCATGAAGGATTTCAAGGTGGGGGACAGGGTAAAGTCACTGATAAAAGCCCTCTGGCATTTTGCAGCAAGTAATTCTTTAAAGGCACAGCTCATATCTTCTATGCCTATATGTTCCTCCTGGGACTCCTCAAAAATATTAACTAAAGAACATATATTAAATTTCAGTTTCAAGTTTTTTCCACCAATAAAACAGGCCTGCAGAATATTGTCTACTAAAAATTTAACTGCCCTAAAAAAGCTCTTGGCAAAAATAAAAAGAAATAAAATGAAGCCAGGCATGGTGGCACACGCCTGTAATCCCAGCACTTGGGAGGCTGAGGC
>NW_004955512.1:1943335-1944510 GCF_000276665.1 Chinchilla lanigera | reverse complement strand
AAAGAAAAAAAGATTTTCTTTCCCCACCTATGTTTAGCCTAACTTTCTTTGGATCATGTTACATTAAAGAAATTAATACAAAATCACTGTAACTACCCATCTACATAGCTATTTCCTGACTGAGAGTTTTAGTTATCAGTTGCTAATCCTCTCAGGAAGATCTCTTGCTTCCAAAATGTTAAAATTCAGAAGTATCCATTCATTCTCTTTTATGCACTGATGATTTTAGCATCATTTTGGTATATGCTGGCCATAAGACAACAAAAATTTTTGAGTTAGTAGGGGAAAATGCAAATGACAATCTAGTATTGAACACTGAAGTACTGTTTTTTAAAGAAAGTAAGCATTAATTAGAACCAGAACTGTTTTTATCTTAAGGAGGAGAAAAAGAAGAAAAAGGAGGAAGAGGAGGAGTTGGAGGAAGGGAGGAGGAAGAGGATGACACAGTAGAAGATGCAGATAAGAGGAGGGGAAAGGAAGGCAAGGGAAGAGAAGGAATCTTTCAAAGGAGTTAGACCTGAGGATTTCTGGGTCTAGGTGAAGATTTCTGAAGTTAGCATGGGAAGAAAAGCACATGAGAACAGTATGAGTTGACTTATCTAAGCTTTGTGTTACCTCTATAGCCCCAAATATAGGATTCCTTAAATATTACTGTTAAGTCCCAGATGAGAATATTTTAGTCTCCATCCTCTCCCTTGAAGGAAACGATCTTTTGCTTCTCATTCTGCTCACAACTCCCAGTGCTGTCTTTGCTATCCAAAGGCAGGCAGTCAGCCTGAAATTTTCTTTGGAAACAGTTGGAGGGGAATGATTTATTCATGCTATTGAGACCCACCTCTCAGCAAGAACTTCTGCTGCAAATCAGCAGAGCCACTTCCCATGTGGTCATTTCATGCTTCACTTCCACTGAATTTTCTATGCGCTCTGAACCCTAATTCAGAATTGAAATTTCATTTTTGTATAAAGAGTGGTGGAGAACACTCTCTGGATATGTATCTTCGTTCAAATGAGAGTCCTTCAGTTGCTCCGTGCTTTGGTTGGGCTTATTAAAATCACCAGGAATAACCTCGCTGCCATAGAACAGATCTCATTCCTGTCTTCCAGCCTTGACTCACTCTAACTTCATCTAGGGGCTAGGGATTTAGCTCAGCGGCAAAAGCGCCTGCCTGGCAAGC
>NW_004955512.1:1936434-1940890 GCF_000276665.1 Chinchilla lanigera | reverse complement strand
TTTACAAGCATCAGCCCAGGAATTAAACTAAAAAAAAAGAAAAGAAAGAAAAGAAAATGGGGAGACACTTAAACAAGATGCAACCCCAAACGTCACCAAAGGCAAACCCGAGGGCAGTGAGGTAGGACAATCTGAAAACCACCCACTGGGCCTCTCTGGCGTGGTAACAAAAAGCAACTGAATGAGGCTCAGAAAAAATCTAACCAGGAGCTGGGCGCGGTGGTGCACGCCTGTAATCCCAGCACTCGGGAAGCTGAGGCAGGTGGATTGTTGCGAGTTCAAGACCAGCCTGGGCTACAAAGTGAGCGCAAGGCCAGCCTGAACTGCATAGTGAGACCCTGTCTCAAAAAGAAAAAAAGTGAGCCATATCTAATTGGCCACAGTAAAAAAAATATCTACAGTCAGGTATATCACAGTCAAGATTCCAGAAATTCAGCACAAGAATAGAATATTAAAACTGTTAGGGAAAAGAAACAAATCATATAAAGGAAAGCCCATCCCATCAGAATCACAGCTGATTTCCAAGCACAAACACTCAAGTCAAGGAGAGCTTGCAATGAAGTATCTCAAGTTGTAAAGGAGAACAACCTTCAACCCAGACTGATGTACCCCGCAAAACTATCTTTTAAAACTGATGGAGAAATAAGATATTTCCATCACAAAGAACAGCTGAGGAAATTTATGACCACCAAACCAGCATTCCACAGTGTTTTGAAGGACATGCTAGAAAGAGAAAACAAGGACTACAATCCTAGAAGTGGAAAAGATAACTATCAAAAATATGTATTCACAAAATACTTCTGCACCCAAATATATAAAACAGTTATTAATAAACATGAAAATTCCCATATGCTCTAATATAATTGTAATAGAAGACCTCAAAACCCCACTGTCATTAATAGACAGATCACATAGATGAAAAATCAACAATGAAATACCAGAATTGAACCAAACTTTTGAACAAAGGGAGTTAGTAGAAGTCTACAGAGTGTTCCACCCTACAACATCAAAATATGCATTCTTCCCACCTGCACATGGGATGTTCTCTGAAATAGACCACATACTAACCCACAGAACATGGTTAAGTAAGTATAAAGTAACTGAAATTATCCTATGCATATTATCAGACCATAGCGCAATGAAATTGGAAATCAATGGCAAAAGAAACCACAAGAACTTTATAAACACATGGAAATAAAATTGCACCCTCTTGAACTCAAATATGGACAAAAACTGAAAGGTTTCACTCTAAAATCAGGAATAAGGCAAGGATGTCCACTGTCTCCACTCTTATTCAACATAGTCCTTGAAACTTTAGCCAGAGCAATTAGACAAGAGAAAGAAGTAAAAAGAAGGATAGGAAAGGAAGAAGTTAAATTATCACAATTTGCAGACAACAGTGTACTCTGCATAGAAAACCCCCAAAACACTAAAAAACTGCTAGATTTAATAAGCAAGTTCAATAACATAGCTGTATACAAAGTCAACACTCAAAAATAAGTAGCATTTCCATACACAAATAATAATTTCACTAAGAAAGAAATTAGGGAAACAATACCTTTCACAATAGTATCCAAAAAAATGAAATACGTAGGAATTAATCTAACGGAGAATGTAAAAGACCTCTTCACTGAAAATTACAGTACTCTGAAAAAGGAGGTTGAAGCAGATATCAGGGAATAGAAGGATATCCCTTGTTCTTGTGTAAAGAAAACCAATATAGTGAAAATGGCCATACTTCCAAAACTGTTATACAGATTTAATGTAATTCCAATCAAAATTCCAGTAGCATATCTGACAGAATTAGAGAAAACAATCCTAAAATTCGTTTGGAGCCAGAAGAGACCTAGAATAGCAAAGGCAATTCTGGGCAACAAAGGCAAGGCTAGGGGCATCACAATCTCTTACATGAATTATACTATAAAGCTATGGTGATAAAAACAGCATGATACTGGCAAAAAAAAAAAAAAAAAAAGGCCTGAAGATCAATGGAACATACTAGAAGATACAGAAACAACTCCAGACGTTCTCAGCCATCTTATATTTGACAAAGGGGCCAAACACACACACTGGAAGAAAGATAGCCTTTTTAATAAATGGAGCTGGAAAAACTGGCTCTGCACATTTTGAAGATTAAAAATGAACCCATATCTTTCACCATGCACTAAACTAAATTTGAAATGGACCAAAGATCTAAATATTAAGACAGAACATTAAATCTGTGGGAAGAAAAAATAGGTAAAATTCTTGAAGACATTAGTGTAGGCAAAGACTTTATGAATTAAACCCCAACTGCACAAGAATTATCACAAAGAACCAATAACTGGGCCCTCATCTTATTAAAAATCTTTTGCATAGCAAGAGAAACCACCAACAGAGTGAAGAGACAACCCACAATGTGGGAACAAATGTTTGCTGGATGTTACAGGTCATGGTAGGGGCAGGAGCAAGAAAAGGGCTTCGGCAAAACATTTCTTTGAAAAGAAAGTCACTCCCAGGATGAAACAAGAATCATTTGGCAATAGTAATAGCTGCAAGTAGGAAGAGAGAGCCCAAAGGAAATGTATTCTCCAGTGCCTGCATGCTAAGTCACTAATACTGCTTTCTAATCCATGTCTAGATATTGGGTGTGGAGTTCTAGGAAGGACTCCATATTAATCATTCAGAAAAAAAAAATAACAGAAAGAACTCTATTGTCCACTGGAGATACTGATAGACAAGCACTCTTGCAATTTTCTTTCTTTGTTTTCTGTTTTCTTCTTCCTTCCTTCATTTTTATAAGTTTAAATATTACCCTAAAAAGGCATTTTGAAGCATATTACAATGTACTTACCATTTTAGTGGAGTAAAATGTGAAATTGAATTCCTGAAAGGGAAGAGAAACTGAATGATCTACTATGTCTTCTAACAGGGAAGAACTGCTTCTGACAGAAGGCTCAGATTTCTTCTAGGTAAATTACAGGGCAATCGCAGGTGTGTCACAGATGATCACTGATATGCAAAACAATACTGTACCATGGAAAGGAAGCAAGAGAGCAGAGGGGATGCCCACAGAGCCAGAGCTAAATGAAGAAAGCAAACAAGTGTCTCATTTTAGGAACTTGGAGAGGAAAGGAGAGAAATAGAAATAAGTGTATTGGCACTCCAAAGGGAAGGCAAAGTCATGGAATAAAAAGGCAGGTACAAGATATAGATCACTCTGTATAAAGTGCCAGACCTTGACATGATCAGTGGCCTGTACCAGAATCCAAGTCAACTCTCTTTTCTTCCGTGAGAAGGTCTTGTTACCTCTGCTGCTGCTACTGTTTCTAATAAGAACATCAACTGAAAAGCCAACATAAACAGGCTATGATAGAAGGGTGTCACGAAAGAAGGCATTAGCAGACAGTGACAGTGAAGGCACATGAAGGGGAGAACTACATGTGGATGGAACAGAGACATGGGGTGTCATTGCCCAGACAGAAGGCACCTAGGCCTTTGTATCCAATCCCAAGTAGCTAGTGTGGAGTAGAAAGAAGGGCTTGTCACCTTCTGGACAAGGTGGAAAACTTGAGTACTATTGAAAAAGCCACCATATATGCTTTTATAATTTTATACTTTGAAGATGATTGATATAATTTTATACTTTGAAGATGATTAATATAATTTATGCTCATACATCATACTATGGACTTTTGTCATCGATAAAGTATAGTTTCCATTAGTGAAGAAGTGCTTACCCTCTACAAATTATTCTGGACACAGACAATGATAACAAATGATCCTCATTTACTAAGGCTACTATAGCCAAGTGCCATACACCAGTGACTTAGACAATGAAACTTTATTTTCTAATGGTTCCAGGGAAAGAAGTCCAAGGTGGTGTCAGCAAGGTTAATCTTTTGAGACTGCTTTCCTTGGCCTATAGAAGGCTGGTTTCTCCTCTAGTCCTTACCAGATCGTCCCCCTGCTCATGTCAGTGTCCGAAGTTCCTCTTCTTAGGAAGACACTAATATTGGATTAGGGCCCACCCTAATGGCCTCATTTTTCATTTATTAACCTCTTTCTAGGGGCTATCTACAAATGCAGTCATTTTCTCAAGTATTGGGACCAAGACATCCCCAGATGAGTTTTGGAGGATATATTCAGCCCGTAACACTGACAAAGCTCCAGCCTTCGGCAAAAGCTGTGACCACAGAGGGTCTCAAGCAGCCGTGATGCCTACACAGTGACTAATGGCACATCATGTGGTGGAGGTGCAGTGGCGTCGCTCATATTGGTTGGATGGAAGGTTTTGAACCACCTCTCCATTCTCTTCTGAGTTCTCCTTGATTCAATTTTCAGTCTTGCTTTAGTAACAATTCACATTGAAAATCAGTTTAGAGTAGGGATCAATAATCCCAAAGAGGAAAGTGGATGGTGTCTTGGTTATTTTTCTCTTGTTGCTAAGACAGAATACCTGATGCTCAAAATTAGG
>NW_004955512.1:1934034-1935114 GCF_000276665.1 Chinchilla lanigera | reverse complement strand
GTTTCTCCCTGGGGTACACCAAGAGACCAAGTCCTCACAGGGCTGTGTGATTCATTTCTTTGTACCAACCCAGAAGTTGAAAATACAGTGCAATTTTATAATGAACAGAATCATTGCCTCTGGTCCTACACACCTCTGAAAATAGTTACAGGACTGACCAAAAATCAGACGGGTTCTACATAGAACATTTGTAGAAGCTGCTTCCACTTTGATAAATGACAGGTACATAGATAGATGATAGATAATTGATAGATGATTGATTGATAGATAGAAATATAGATAAATGCCCCTTTCTTTGATTCTTTTTTTTAGTGCTTTCCTCTCCCTCTCTGCTTCTTAGTCCCTCAGTACCATTTGCTCTGCTTCTCACCCCCTTTTTCTCTGTCTCTGTCTCTCCACTTCTCTGGGGGTTTTCTTTGTTGGTGGGAGGGCTCTCACTATATCTCCTCTGTTTTTCTTTGTCATTGTCTGTGTCTCTTTCCGTACTTTCATTCTCTTACTCTCCAGCTGTCTCTTGCTCTGTATTCTCTTGTGTGTTTGTCTCTCTTCCTATCTTGCTTTCTTAGTCATATATTTAAGTCTCTTTTATTATGTGGATCTGTGTTCCCAACATACACACACACACACACACACACACACAAGAGAGATGAGGAGGGCGGAGGGGGAGGCGGGTGGAGGGGGAGGTGGGCAGGGATGGGGAGAGAGGGCCAAGAACAATGTCATTTATATTTTTTTACAGAGAAGTTGTATGTTCAGAGTCCCAGCCTCTGCTTAGTGTGACACGGACATGAGCTTCCCTATTTTTTCTCCTCCTGTTCTCCAAAACTGGGTGTGGATTTCATGGATCATCCAGCAGAGAATGTGCAACTTGTGCTTTCTACACAACTTTCCTATGAGAGCTAAATGTGTGCTCTTTTTTACAGTACTCAGCCTGGCTTACCTCAGCATCTAACTTGTAGGTGTTCTCAGATCTCCGTAGTAGGTTTGTCCACAGTCTGCTCAAACCATCCCTTGACTTTGCTACTTTTTCATTTCAGAGTGACTTCTAGGTTTCTTTTTCTTGTAAGAGAGAATTTTTTT
>NW_004955512.1:1931463-1932380 GCF_000276665.1 Chinchilla lanigera | reverse complement strand
GTCTTTTTGAGACAGGGCCTCTCTATGCAGTTCAGGCTGGCCTTGAGCTCACTCTATAGCCCAGGCTAGCCTCAAACTCGCAACAATCCTCCTGCCTCAGCCTCCCCAGTGCTGGGATTACAGGAGTGTACCACCACACCCACATCTGGATTTATGGGACACAAAGAAAGCAGATCTATGTATCTTTTTAAGATAAGATAATCAAGTACCTGTGATCTTTATCTTAGAAATATCAGACATTCAAATTCCTTAAAAGAATATGCAATAGAACTAATTCTATGTTAATCTACAATTAACATTAATCTGCCATTAATGTAGGGCTATTGTGTCTTTCTCTTCCATCTAATCTACTTCCGACCCTTTCCTCACCCCATTCTTTCAAGACTTTCATTATCCACAGAACATAACCATCCAGTTTAATATCACACCAAAGACTTTATTTGCTACCAAGGGTTAAGAGAATCTTTCATCTTTTCAAAAGGAGAAACTGTTACAGCAAATGGCCCTCAAGATTTCTCACCTCCCCAGTAGACATGCCTGGCATAATCTTTAGGACTGTGAAAGTGATGAGGCCTTCAACCTATTTTTTCCCTACCTACAGGGCCCCCATTCCTACATGATAGATTTTACTCCCACAATTAGACTACGTTAAAACAGGGAGATTATCTCAGTGAGACTGACCGAGAAACACAACAGCTCCTTAAAAGATAAGGTTTCCTTCAGGTGATCACAGGCACCTTGACATTGCTCCTGTTGGATAGTTTCTTTTAAAATGCCACACCAATTAAAAGTATCCCAGGTCCTTCTTGCCTCGAACAAAGAATTGGATGAGACAAGCCAAAAATGGTGCCAAAATTTATTTGAAAAGTGGGGGGTGAAGGAGTAAGGGAAGAATTAGCTCTGCAGAATGAACTTGG